>NW_008678267.1:14281-23896 GCF_000695815.1 Acanthisitta chloris | reverse complement strand
ATATATATATATATGTTCTTCAATGGATTTCATTCCCCAGTGGCAGGAAGCTCAGGGGCACGTGCATGCATCAGCTTTGCTGGGCTGGCAGAAAAGCACATTGTTACTGCAACATGCCTGCGAGGCCTGGGATGGGGCAGGCAGAGGCATCATCTGATCTGTCTCTCTCTTGTTGCCCTTTTCTCTCACTCTGCACCACCCCCCTCCTCCCCCCCAGCACAACTTCCTTGCAAGAGGAGAAGTGGCACCACAACAAGACCAAGGACAGCCAAACTTAGAAGTATGACTTAATCTCAGTGAGCTGTCCTTGCCTGCTCTGTGGTCCTGAAAGCAGAATCATGTCATTCTCCCAAGGTTTTTAACCCCTTTCTGGGTGTCCTGCACACCATGCCTCCAATGATCTCTCCCTGCCAGTGTCCCTGCATCTCCCATCATTTTCCTCAGGTTTTCCCTCACAAATTCCTTCTGGGTTTTTGCCTGTTAGATGCTCCCAACCCACCAGGCTTGGAAGTTGATCCAAGATGTGGGCAGCTCTGTGAAGGTATAGAGAAAGAAATGAGGATGGTCTTTGCAGGTGGCAGCAACTGTCTGAGATAGAAATGAGCTCTTCTAAGTGAAGAGGACTCAGAGAATAACTGGAGGGTCAATTGTAGAGTCACTCCCTGTCCAGTGCCTGCTCCTGAGGAGGGAGGAGGACAGTGTGAGCAAGGGCTGGTTCTGCACATCTTGTAGTCACCATTAGGAGAAATGTTACATATGATGGGAATTCCCAGCATCACCTTGGCATCCCAGTCTCAGACTGTGCCATGCTGGGCACTGCAGTTACACGTGAAGAAAATGCCTGCCCAAAGAGATTGCAGCAGTCCCCCTGCCCCTCCTGTCTCCAGCCACTTCTCCCCTGGCACACACAGACCCTCTATTGCAAGGAAAAGCCCTGGAGGGAGATGGAGGAAGAAGCCAAAGCCACAACCTGGGAGCTGTTACAAGTTGTGGAGGGACCTAACTCTCACCTCCTGCAAGCCCAGAGCATTTCTCGTATCACTGCCAAGGCAGCACGTTGCTCCCTCCCTCTAACCCTAAGCCCTCAAGTCTTAAGACACTTTGTTTTCCTGTTCTGAAATCTGTTCCTTTTGGTTTGTAAAGATGGTGAGGTTTTATTTTATTTTAATTTTTTGGCCTTTTTTTAATGTAAGATTAATTTATACTCAGTACTGTATTTAAAGTTGTAAAAAAAAAAAAAAGAAAAAAAGAAAGAAAAAAGGAAACCACCTCTCAAACAGCATTTTCTCTTTCTTTTGTGAACTGACTGAAATGCAGAGGCCAAACCAGCTCAGCAGGGGCCACAGCAGGATTCCCAGAGCCTCCAGTTTCCTTTTCAGGACACTTGTTCTGAGATTGCAGAGAGAGGCACCAAAGCTGGGAAAGTCCTGAGAGCCCACACACAGCCCTGCCCACGGCTGGTGGTGCTGTGCTCCTCCTTCGTCCTGGTTTGAAATGGCACTGGGGATTTTGTCTCAAAGATGTCCTCTTCTCTGCTGCTCTGCTTGGACACCCGGCCAGAATTTCCCTGTGTTTTCATCCTATCTCCGGATTCCTCTGCTTTGAAGGGCCTGGGACAGTCAGCACTGTTTACACTCCAAAAGCTGTACAAACAGTTGGCCCCTTCCCTCCTTAGTCACATCGTCTAGACAACAGTGGTCCTTCCCTTGGGTTGAAAAGACAACTGTTGTGTTTCCCTTTCCTCCCAGGATGGGAGGTATTGCACATCTGTCACCTGGGTGTGAGGCTGTGGGGAGAGAAAGCTGCTGCTGTCCTGTGCCTCAATTTCAGGGTTCTCCCAGCACACACACAGCACCTCCAGTCCATGGCTCAGCTATGAGGAGTGTGGACCCCAGTGGGGACTTGTGCTGCAATGGTGAACCCGGGGACCTCAGTATGTAGGTGTGCTCCAGGAAAGATTTTTGGCACAAGACTTCTTTGGGCTTGAGGGACTGTCAGTAGGGAATTTGGGGAGCAAAGGGTGCAAAGAAGGGTACGAGGTACAGGAAGCATGGGTGCATCATCCTGGATTGGGGAGTGGGAGGAAGGAATTGGCATCCCAGGGGACAGACACACTGCCTGGCCACAGCGGTACCTGTGCAACCCCATTCACAAGCACACGTCTCTGCTTTTAACAGCTCAAAATGAATAGGTGGTGAAAGACTCCATGGGCCTGAGTGTCTGGAGCTAACACCTCCCAGTGCCTGGTGTCCACACGCAGCAGCTGCTGCTCAGGTGCTCACTCAGACGCTGTTTGCTCCCCACAGGACCCTGGTGTGCATTCAGCACAGGTCAGTGTGGGGCATGGGAAGGAGGACACCCACACCCATGTGCTTCTTAAAGCTGGAACAGGTGGTTTACATCCACCCTGCAAAGCCAAGCTTGGGAAATAAATCCTGGGAGGGCTGCAGCACACTACCGGAATGTGTCTCCATGCGGGGATCTGTACCCAGTGCTAAAGGTAATCTCAGAGTTGCTGGGGAGTCTTGGCAACTCTCCCTGGTTTAATTGCTGAACTGTTGCTTTACCAAAAGGCTCAGCCTTGGGATATGTCATCCAACAAGTGGTTCATCTTTTGATGGAGGAGATGCATCCAGCCTTCCAGGCAGTGGAGAGAGGCTTTGGCAATGGATCCTCCTGCGATAACACAGCTCCTGAAAGCAGCAGGCAGATGGGAGAGCAAAGCTGTGGGCTATTCAGGCACAAAAAGCAAACCCCTGTGTTTTCAAGCCAGACTTCATGGGTTTTAGCATCCACAGTTTGCAACACTAAAGCTGTTGCATGGCTAAATGAAGTGAAAAATCGGTTTGCAAGAGTTTCCTCACCAGGCCCGGGAAAACCCTTTACTGCTTATTTTATTGGTGCTCTGGAATATGAACGGCTTAAGCTCGCCCCCACGCCTGGCTGCGCTCAAAGGAAGAGCCCAGCCATGTGGCACGAAGCCCACACAGGCATTCTCCTCCCTGTGCCGAGCTCGTGCCTCCCTGGCATAAGCTGTGCCCCACTACAATGGTTATCCTGTCCTACTGCCTGACCTGCCCACACGTCAGATGAGGCTGAAGAGGGCTCAGTGGAAACCACTGCCATCCCTCTTCATCCCAAGGTGGGATGGGGATGTGCTGGAGGGTGGCCCCATCCTACTGTCCATGCAGCAATAACTGGTGGGCCCTGGGGGTGGAGTAGCAGCTGTGCCAAGAGAAAATCATGGTACAAAGATGGAGGAAAATATGAAGAATTAAAAGCTAGTTAGGAAAAAAAACCCCAACAAAAACCTGTTGCCTGAGCATGCAGCTGTTCCCCACTCGCCTTCACACAGCCCGTGACCAAACGGTGCCTGCCCCTCCCTGAGCCATAATCTGCCTGTGACCAAGTGAAATCGTTGCAGGCTTGGGAATTTCCCATCTTAAAAGACATGGCAAGGAAGCCAGGCAGCCTCAGCTGTTTGTGGATTTCATCACAGGGTTAAACAGCAGAGGCCCCAAAAAATTGAGTGCTAAGACTGTGGGAACTGTAGGGAACCCGAAATGCTGGGACCTCCCTGCTGATAGTGCAGACAGTGGGTTAACACAAGGAGTTAACAGTCACAGCAGAGGATCCATGGGGCTCTTGGCAGAGGAGCCAGGAGAGAAAAGATACCAAAAGATAAAGTTATGGCAGGTCTCACCTACCAGTTTTCCTCTCCCAGCCAGGCAGACACCAAACAGGACTGGCATGATGGACTGCCTTGGATTCACAGCAAAGGCTGGAGCAAAGGCAGCCTCAAGGGAAACAACACTCTTATTTTTTATGACTTTTTTATTGCTATCTCAATAAAGCTGTTTGCAAGGGATTAAGCAGCAACTCAAACACGGCAGGGACCCAGGCAGAGGGAGGTTTGTGGTTTGACAGTCAAGGCATGTTTCGAAATGTTTGCTGTGAATTATTTTTGCACATGCTGCAAAAATTCGGTGGATAGTGCAGAGATGCTGGGCAAGCAGCTTGGCTCTAGGTCTTGCCCCAGCAGCTTTGGAAACTCCCAAGTTCCCAAATGCCCTGATTTTTGGCCCTGGCCACCACTGTCAGATGTAGTCGTTGAAGGCAACCTCTGGTCCTCCAACCCAGGCCCTGCTGTTCTCTGCATGAAGAGAAACTTTTTCAGTGCAAATTTTGGCACAGACCCAGGCAAGAGCAGAGGAGGTGGTGTCAGCTACTACTTGTCCCTGCAGCACAGAGCTGGCTGTGAGCAGTGACATCAGAGACAAAAGTAAATGAGAACAGTGCAGGAAAAGTGGTGATGATTGAACCAAGGTGTGCTTCCAGAAAGAACTTCTTCACATCTGCATTCCCAGTGGCATCCCAGGGCACCCAGGTGGCAACTGGTCAGAGGGCTCTGGATGTCCTGCAGGTGATCTTCTCCCCCAGCAACACTGGATGTTGCCCCATGAGGGTCTGGCACATGGACAGCCTGGTTTACACATGAGGTCTCACGTGAATCACACCACACACCAGCATGGGTGCAATGGCTGCCCAAATTAGGCAGGTGGCTGTAAGAATGCACTCAGCAGTGCACATGGCAGGCAGGATGTTCTCTTTCTCCTCCAGTGGGCAGGGGCCAGGGTCTCCCAGCACAGACAGGTCTGCTCAAAGGCAGCAGAGCTCAGCCAAGTGCATGCTGTTGGGTGCAGGGGAGGACCTAGAGATGGCCACCTCCAGGGAGGGGGTTTCAGCACTCCCCAGGCCTTGGCTCCATGTATGTCAGCAGGTTGGCAGCTCAGGAGAGCTGACATTTGGGCATGCTACAGTGCTAGCTGCTGTCAGAAAGGAGGGCAGAGGGGTTTGCCATGCCTCTGCACACACTGGCTTGATAGCTGTGAGGAAAAGTTCTGGGAAACACCTGCAATGCATGGGCAACAATAACTCCTGGGCATCTCTCATGCTGGGGGGCTGTGCAAAGGGGCCTGTGCCTTTAAAATCTGCAGAGGTGTTATTAGGTGGAAAAAATGTTTCACCATGACCACGGATATTGTTTGTATTTCAGTAATTGAGGAGAGAAACAGAGAGAGAGAGAGAAAAAAGACCTTCCTTCCCTCTGACAGGTTCAGGAATTTTTTCCACTAATTAAGAAGAAAAACAAAATGCTTGTGCTGGGAGGGGGATGGGAGGAAAAGGGGGTCTCCCTGGTGTCCCATAAACCTGGTAGCCATGGATAAAACACCACAATCACAGCATAGCCTTGCTCTGGAAAGTTTGAGGCAGTGCTGGCTAGTGGAGCAAAGGGGGAACACACCTTTCTCTTGCAGGGGACCCTGCTTGGGTGCATCCCAGACTGCACGTGGCACAGCTCCCTCCTAAAATGATGTATAAATCCAGATGAGGCTCTCAGTCTGCATGGGGCAGGGCTGGTGCCTGCTGCAGCGAGGTGACAGCCAGTGATGCAGGTTTGTCCCTTGGGAGTGATGGGCATGCCAGAATATCCCACTGTCTTTGTCAGACGGTTGCACAAGGACTGAAATGGACATTCTTTGCATTCAGGTTTGCCTGGGATGAGGCTCTCCTGGCTCCACTGAGGCAGGTGTGAACAGCCTGGTAATCGAACAAAGCATTTTCCCAGCATGGCCACCTTCAAGTGTGATAAAAGAAACAGAAAGGAGCAGCTGAACAGGACTTAGAGTTTTTCCCCATGATAAGTATTTTCCCTTTTCCATGGCTAGTCCCACTGGGTATGTTGTGACCTATTGTTGTACTTATTTATTTACTCAGGTCCTGTAGATGGTTTCAAAGCTCATGGCCAGGAAGGGGCAGACAGATGCTGCTACCATGTGGGACAGAAAATCTGCTCCTGTTTCCCACTCTGAACACAGATGGGAAGTCAAGTGCAACCTGCAAACCCAGGGTTGAACTCTGTTCCCTTCCCTCCCTGCTCTGACCTAGAAACTGGGATATTTCATCGCAAGTTCATCCTGTGTGGTGTTTTCCAAGCAAGAGGTTAGCTGGTTGGAGTGATTTGGGTTAAGGAGCTCCTTTTGCTTTTGGGGAGAGAGCTGGATTGGGTGGATGCGTATAGGACAAGGGTTGGGAGCATGGAAACTTCCTGCTGCCATGGGGAGGAAGAGCAGGAGCTGGTACAGCACCAAACCCCAAGGAAGGTCAGCCAGCAACAGGGGATTTTTTTTCTAGCTGGAAAACATTAATGTTTATGAAACTGGATTAAAAAACTCTAAGGAATCTGGGTGCATGTGAACACCCATCCAGGAAGCAGAGGCCCTCAGGCAGCAAACGCTGGGAGCTGGCAAGGTGCTGCTTTGCCCACTGTGGTACTTCACCTGCACTGTGGGTGCAGCTGGGGAAGGACGTCATTGCTACTAGCAGCATCCTTGGCATTTGGGGCACCAGTGACCACAAAGTGTCACAAGTGTGAGCTGTGGGTAAGGCAGGTGGGTCTTGAACCTCAAATGTGGTAAGTCCTTAATGAACTGGAGTGGAGGGAAACAGCTTGGTGAGAGCAGGATGCCTACTCTGATGAAGCAGGTATCATCTGTGACTTCTGCTGGCTAAGGGAGGTGGTCACTGCAGTGTTTGCATTTTGGAGAGTAACAAGTTCTGCTGCTCCCCAGTACTGGTAAGGCCTGGCTCCCTGGGGTATGGATCACTGGATGGCTGAAGTCACAGTGCCAGGTTTTGGTAGTTAGCAGAGGTGCTTGGACATGGGTATCTGCATCTCAGGTCTCCATCACTAGATTGGGGTGCCAATAGTTCCCATCCACAGATTTGAAAAAGGACCTGAGAAGTTTGTAAGGAACTGCCAGAACCAGTTATTAAGAGACAGGGTGAACGTGTAAAAGAGTAGAAGGGTGAAGGTAAGCTCGAAGGAATTATTTGCTTTTTGGGAACTTTTTCTTTCGCTCATTTCCACCCCTCACCCAAAGACCCCTCCTGCTTGCCAGGAAGCTTGGTTGGGGCAAGCATTTTGCCACCTGGCATATGCACGCACCAGTCAAGGAAACAATTCTGCAGTTGAAAGAGGAAATCTCCATCCCAGCTATTTCCAACCTCTATTGTTTGTTAACCAACTCATGCAGACCAGTAAGCAAGGCAGCAAGATTGCAACACCATGCATGTGCTTTCAGACACTTAATTTTAGCATTGCATCCTCTGATTTGTGGTACCAACAAACCTCAGTTCTAAGGAAAGAGGAAACCTGTGATTCTGACACTTGGTTTTGACCATAAAAGGAAGCAGATCATTTGAGTGACCTAATAGGTTTAGTCATTTAGGCTGTAATCCTCTGGGAGTCCAGCGAATCCCTGCTGGGGTTTTCCCATTCCCAGAGAGCTGAGTTGTTGAGAGCCCTGGGCAGGGCTGAAGTCCTTGAGCAACTGGAGCTGTGCCTCAGATCAAGCTCCTGATCTTTGGACCTATTGTCTGGACAGCATGGGACTCATGCAGGCCCCTTCTCAAGAATCTCAAGATGGGACAGGCTTTGCCAGTGAGTGCCAGATCTTCAAACCATTTCTCCTACAGACCCAGATGTGTTTGTAAAGCACTTGTCAACACGTTGCCCAAAATCTTCCCACCCTTCCCCAATACCAGGGCTCTCCTCAGCTGCAGGTGTAAAAGGTAGTTGCAAAGGAAGTGGAATGGAATTAATTTAGTAATAAATGGAGCTCTGGAGGGAGCCTCTGTGCAGCACTGGGGGCTGAGTTCAAAGTGCAGAACTTGTCCTGCACCAAGCACTCTTCTGCAGCATGACTTAGCCCCCTTCCAGCAAGGGGGAGAAAGGCCCTCTGCACTAGGAAGAAAATTGGTACTGATGCACAGCAGCTCTTCTCTGCAGAGACAGGCCCTGAGACATCGAGGACCTGTATCCGTGTCAAGCAAAGGCAGCTTAGCTGGTGCTGACTGCAGTCCCCAGACACCCTGATCTGGTATTCCAGGGATTCCCCCACCAGCAACACAGCAAAGAAGCACACAGATCTACCAAAATCACAGTGGCTTGTGGTAAGTGTCCACCCCCCAACCAAGCACAAGGCAAACCCCCAAACCTCATCAGCTCCTCACCCCACCACTGCCAGGATAAAGGCACCAGGTGCTGGGATGAGGCAGAGACCGCTGCTGCAGGCTCATCATGGGTGGAGCTGGGGTATGCACTCAGCATACCCCAATTTTCTCCCTGATGGCTGCAGGGAGGTCTCCAAGGACTCCCTTGAGAGCTGCCTGCCCAGACATCAGCATGGCTGCGCTGGCCACTTCCTAAAATGCAGAATTAGGGGGGCTTTTTTGCAATCTTGCAGACATGGCATGCTTTCAATTCCTCAAAAACAGGGTTCTACATGTGACCAGAGGCATTGTCCTCTTTCCTCCTAGTCCCTTCCCCCAACATGTGTGTGCAGCTGGTGATGGGAGCCAGAGAGTCTCCTTCTCCTTCTTTTTAGTGGTCAGTGCGGGTACGACATGTGCCTGTTTCATTGAGAAAGTTACCAAACCACAGCAGGTTGTGAAAGGGGAAAGTGGGAAGCTGGAGAAGGTGGGACAGGGGTGTGCTTTAAAGAAAGAAAGAAATCTTTCTTTTTTTCCAGTACCTGGTTGTGCAAGATCCAAAGATCTTTATTTGACCATGAGAGAAAACCATCATGACGTAGCTCTGGCCAAGGGCAACCTTGGCCCTATTTGGTTTGGTGTGTCAATGAAAAAAAATACAAAAAAAAAAAAGGCAAGAAAAGAGCTCTCCTTGCTGCCGCTCTTGATATAGCTGGATTGCAGATCCTGGCTCACCTCTGCAAGGGTGGAGGAGATGTGAGCAGGTCCAGGCAGCCAGCTGAGGAGCACCCTGCTTTCTTTGGAAACAAAGCAGGGCTGGTGGAGGTTTCTGCACCCCAAAGAGCTGAAGTAATGCTGACAGAAGGAGGGTGTCCTATGGGGTTCTCCACCACCATGCTGGTTTCCAATAGCAGCTCGGGAGTGGGGGAAATGCCAGGTATCCTTTTCTTGTCTGGACCTGGTAAGAAGCCCAGTCCGGCTGATGGGTCAGGGATTGTGGAAAAGGAGCAGCAGAAACAAGCTTATAGTGATCTGAATTCAACTGCACAGACCAGGGTAACTTCTACTCCCGTCCTCCCCATGCACACACCCCAGCAGGAAAGAGAGTGGGGCTTTGTCATCCAATGAGCCCAGACTGTTAAGACCTGAGCACAAAGTTCTTCCAGCGGTTGGCCAGGGGAGCCAAGGGCAGGGCACAGGGCAGGACACAGCAAGACCTCACACCCTTTCATCCTGCAGCAGGTGTCCCCTACCCCCCAGCTCAGGCTCACACCAACATGCCCTGCTACAGGGCTAGAACATGGAGGTCATGCCAGAAAAGACATTCTCGTGACACTGTTGGGAATGTCAAACTGAGGAGCAGGTGCTGGAAAAGAGGTCAAGACCATCAGGGAAAAAGTTTTTGGTTGCTTCTGTCTGGGGACCTGGAGGCTGCAGAGAGGTGGCCCAGGCCGACCCCTCACCCCGATGCCACAGCCATGCTCACCATGGAGGGAGTGATGGAGGCAAAGAATGAATGTGCAGATGGCCCTGGTGGCCACCAACGGGTGCCTCATCCTC
>NW_008678267.1:0-14224 GCF_000695815.1 Acanthisitta chloris | reverse complement strand
CATCCAGGCGCACTGCCCTGTGTCCCATCCCGGTCCGTGTCCTCCCCCCGCGCCGCTGGCTGCCCCTGGCTTCTCCGGCCCGTCGCAAGAACAGGATATTCACCCGAGCGACGAGCAATGTACACTCACACACGTCTTGTTATCAGGAAAAAACACTCAGTCAGCGTCTGGAATGGGCTCTAATTAACCATGTGGCCACCGGGACTTCCTCGTGGGGCTGCAGGGAAAGCACCCACTCACGATGGGATATGGGCAAGCAGTGGAGCAGAATCTCACGATGGGATATGGGCAAGCAGTGGGGCAGAACTTCCATGGCCACCAGCATGGCAAGGGCTGGAGGTGGGCACTGAGTGCCAGCACAGCTCTGTCATCACTCAATGGTCCCTTGCCTCCTGTCCTCCCCCCTGGCAGAGCTGCAGGGTGGCATGGAGAGCATCTACAGAGCAGAGCATCTGGCCCTGTTGAGGGACTTTGCCCCCTCCTTGCAGCCAGGGCTGGCCCTGTTGAGGGACTTTGCCCCCTCCTTGCAGCCAGGGCTGGCCCTGTTGAGGGACTTTGCCCCCTCCTTGCAGCCAGGGCCCTCGGGCTGAGAGGTGCCTCAAGCCCTGTCTCCTTGGGTTGGTGGTGCCTCAAGCCCTGTCTCCTTGTGTTGGCCACCCTGAGTCATGTCAACATGTCCCCACTTCCAGCACAGGCTCTGTAAAGACGTCCTGTCTCAGGTAAACAGGATCTCGCCGCGCTGTGTGACCTTGTTTACCTCCCTGAAAGAATTTGGCTGGAATTTTTTTTATTATTTTTTTTCTTCCTAAGGGCTGGTGAGTCACCCTGCAGAAATGTGTGCTGCCTTTCCACACTGACTCACCCTGCTGCCCAAACTCTCGTCCTCTCCCTCCTGCCCCCTGCTCTGGGGCAGTCGAGAAGCCCCTGCACTCCCAATGATGCAACCCATGCACCAGTGCAGGTGCCATTGCTGGTGGCATCTCTGCCACAGGAAATGTGGCCAAGTGTTTGGGCAGCCCCTGTGCCAAAACACAGGAAGAGCACTGAGAAATTACCCCGTGCATTGTCAACTCCAAAAACACCAAAGAAAACAAAACAAAGCAAAAAACAACCAAAAAATTGGCCTCACTAGAACAATTGCCCAGAAGAATAGAAAATAAAAAAAAAAATAGAGGCCAGTGGACCTGGCCCAATGCCAGGACCCTTGTTTTCCTTTCCCAACACAATGCACGTTAAATAATACTTCCTTCTCACAACAAAGTCCTCCTGGGCTGGTTTTTGTTTGTCTCCCCTGCTGCGTGGGGGTCGGTCAGCGCGAATGGCTCCTGGGAGCGTTGGCACTTCAGGGCTGCTGCTCATCCCTCAGCCCCTTCCCTGCAGTGAGGGCCCTCTAGTTGGCCTGCCCACCACCCCACAGCTTTCCTTAGGGAGCAGGGGGCTCTTCAGCCCTTCTCTCAGCCTCTCCCACCCACCAGCATGATCCAGGTTTAGCTGCTTTGCAGGATAATGTCTTTTTGAGGTAAGCTGTGTAGCCATCCCAAGCCACTGCCATGTAGCCAAACTCCAGCTATGCAGACACCCACACAAACTAATCATGGCAGCTATATCATATGTGTTGATTTATTGCCAGATTAAATAAAACAGAATGAGAAAACAATACACATTATGCGTAGGATGAAGAGTTTCATGACATTTCTGGCCAAGCTTCCAGACTGGGACAAGGGGAACACCTGTTACTTACACCTTGGCCCTTCAGTTCCCATTTGGCTCGTGCTCAGTTTTCTTTTAATCGGGATTTCTCTTCCCAGAGACAGTGTCACTGACACCCAACTGACAGCATTTAAGTGTCTGTGTTGTGGAGGAATCCAAGTAAAACTGCTTTTGTTTATGCTAACTTCTTTCCTGAGAAATTTAACATCTGAGATACCAGGCCTCTCTTTGTTGGGAGTGTCAATCAACAGTCTTCAAGGGGCTGATCAGATCCACATCCCTCTGAGGATTATTGGGATTTCAGAATCCTGGGCCACATCAAAAAGAGTGTGGCTAGCAGGTCAAAGGAGGTCCCCCTTTACTCTGCTCTTGTGAGACCCATCTGGAATTCTGTGTGCAGTTCTGCTGCCCTCAATGTACGAAGGGCATGGAACTGTTGGAGCAAGTCCAGAGGAGGCCACAAATTTGAAAAGAGGACTGGAACATCTCCCCTGTGAAGACAGGCTGAGGAAGTTGAGACTGTTCAGCCTGGAGAAGAGAAGGTTGTGTGGAGACCTCTTAGCAACCTTCCAGGATCTGAGGCACCTACAAGGGAGCTGGAGAGGGACTCTGTGTTAGGAGCTGCAGTGACAGGACAAGAAGCAATGAGTACAAATTGAAAGAGAGGAAATTGAGGTTAGATATTAGAAGAAAGTTTTTTCCTGTGAGGACGGTAAGACACCGGAGCAGGTTGCCCAGGGAGGCTGTGGCTGCCCCAACCCTGGCAGTGTTCAAAGCCAGGCTGGATGAAGCCTTGAGCAACCTGCTCTGGTGGGAGATGTCCCTGCCCAGAGCAGGGGGTTGGGACTGGGTGATCTATAAAGTCCATTCCAACCCCCAAAATTTATGATTCTATGATTAAAAAGAAAGTGCAAGAAAGAAAGCAGCTTCTTTAAATCAAACTGGGGCCTTTGTGTACAAAATGGCATCACTTCAGCGGTGTATATGTGGCCCCAGAATTCTACTTTCTCACATGAGGACACAGGCTACCATGCAAAATGCACCCAGTAGTTCTTGGGTGCTTGCAAGCAGGGCACATCTCTGTTCTTGACAAGGCTCAGTGCTCAGTCAATAGCTCTCACAACTGTCCAGCCTTGTCCTGGCACAAGGGAAGGGGGACAGACGTTGCAGTGGAGCAGCTGACAGCCAGTCAGCTTGTCCACTGACACCCGGAGTTGAGCAAACTCGTTTGTTTCAAGGATTGATTCTGTGCACTGACATTCATGAGGCAATCCAGAGAAGCCAGATCCAGGGCCACCTACCTGCACTGCCTAGGCTACAACATCAGGTCCTGCCTCTAGGTAATAAATACCTTGTGAAGGTGACAACTTCTTGGCACTATTCTGGTTTTTCTTCTCCCACCCAGAAGACGACCCTGTCCCATGCTACAGGGAGGTTGTGGTCAGTCACATCAGCACTCAATGTAACCTCTTGGTCAGTAACAAATGCTTTCTGAGAAAGTTAACCATGTTAAAGAGGTGCTGGAGATGGATTAGTGGGAGGTTATTAGGATGGAAATTGGGGCAGAGCTGGAATACAACACATAGCCCTGCAGAAAGCTGTGTACTGCCCCTGTGTATGCTGTGCCCTCCATGCATTCCCAAACCTATCCATGTGTGGTGGACAACAGTGGAATTCACCTCACAACAGATGTCTAAACATTAGCTCTGAAGTCTCAGCCAGCTGTCTCAGCTCCCTCGATAGTCAACAGAGAGAGATGGGCATGTCCAGAGAAGAACTCAATTCCCTGGCTTAATTTTCTTAAGTTTGGGATGAATCATGCTGTGGCAATGCTCAATGTTCTTCTTTGTTTGGAGAAGGAGACAAGGGCTGCTAGTGTTTGACTGCTTAATTTTCATTCAGCTCAATTTAAGGTGCTTAATTTTTAGCTGGCAACCACCAGGAACAGTGAATCCCACCTCAGGAGAACAATGTACCAATGTATGACAAGCAGCAGCAAGTTCAGGAACACAGCTCCTCTCTTGATTTGTTTAACAGCTACAGTGAGTGCTAAAACTTGATCATGGGAACTACTGTCTCAGCAAAATCCATCTTGCTCAACATGCAGAGTATGCTTCATCCTCCAACAGTGCTGTCAAAGAAATATGTCCCTGGGGGACCTTGAAACATATAGGAAAGGGTTTTTGGGGCTAGCAACTTGCATCTCAGCATGGGGGTTTCCCTGGATCTGGCACAGCACTTGTCTTTATCAGCCACCAAACCTTTGGCAATTCACCAGCTCCTGACAACACAAGTAAAAGACTGGAAAAGCCAAATCCAAACACTGTGTATAGGTGTTCTCACAGCTGGTGGGAGCAACCAAGTTGCCCATATTTGCCTCTATGTCCAGTTCAGCCCCTGGACACCTGGTCTTGGCGATGAAGAGCAGTGCTTCTGGCAGATCTCTCTCCTGCCAGTGAGAACTTGGTGGAAACTTATATCCAGCAAAATGTTTGTTGCTTGGCCTCCTCTGGTAAGGGAGCAGATGCTGGAGGTTGTTTGCCTAGCTGATCAAACAAATCCCAGTGTTTCTTGCCAGACCAGGTGAAGTCAAGCCTTTTCAGCTGCCTTGTCCCTACAAGATCATTGAACAGCATTCAGCAGCTCAGGTACTGCTGAATATTCAGTTTTGAAGCACATTGTGTCATTCTGGCCATGGCCCTAACAACAACCATGAGTTCACCTTTGAAATGGCTCTTGGAAACACCACACAACTACAATGAAAAAGGGGAATATTCAGGTGAGGCTGTGAATGTGCCCTTCAAACCATTTTTAATGGTCTTTGGGACTCAAGCTGGGAGGTCTGTGTGGGTTTGGCTGGTTGTGGAACACCTCACACGTGAACCTGTTGAAAGCTGTATAAGTGCCAACTCACCAGACTGAGGTGTTTTCAAGATTCTGTTAGGTATGGCCACTTCCCATTGCAACCTGTCACTGGGAATATGTGGTCTTTTGTCTGGGAGTGTCCACCACTAGCTCTATTTTCTCCCCCACTTGCAGCAGGTACGTATCAGGAATGTGTGATGAAATCCCACCAAGTTGATCTGTATCACAGAAAGTGGGAAGTAATGGTGGTGACATCAGCCATGGGTGAGTGACTGATGAGAAGTCATGTGAACATTTTTAAAAGGAGAGGTAAGACACTACCCCATTTGTTTGGCATCTCCTACCTCCCTTCACTCAGGTATAAACCTCCTACAGGCAGTGCCAACCCTACACTGAACAGAAGATTGCTAGTTCAATGATCCACCAATGTATGAATCATCACTGCTCTCACCTTTGGTGAACAGAAGTGTTACTGGAGATACATTTTTATGTTTTGCATGCAATATGTGACCCTGCTTAATGTTTTCATTACCATTTCTTTTGTACATACCCTTATAACAAAGTACCCACACCCAACACTAACAGAAGGGCAATTTAGATTAGATATAAGGCTTTTTTTTACAATGAGGGTGGTAAAACACTGGCACAGGCTGCCTAGAGAAGTGGTAGATGCTCCATCCCTGAAATATTCAAGGTCATGTTGGGTAGGACTCTGAGCAACCTGATCTAGTCGAAGATGTCCCTGTTTATTGCAGAGGGTTTGAACTGAATGATCTTTAAAGGTCCCTTCCAGTCAAAACTATACTATGATTCTATGAAAACCACTGGTCGTGGTCATGCAGAGCTGCAGCAGTCTGCTTTGGAATGAGGCACATCCATAGTGACAGCTTTATGCTGATCTCTTAAAACATTGATTGTCTAGTCTTTCTTTATTTTTTACATTTTTATTCTATAAAATAGTTCTATTCATTGGCAACTTTCTTGGCATGAAATTCCAGGTGTTACAATGACTAGTGACTCTACAGAGCAACCAGATTGGAAATGACCTTCAAGATCATCAAGTCCAACCCTACTGTGGTTAGTAGTCCATGGCACTAAGTGCCACATCCAGTCTCATCATGAAAACTTCCAGGGATGGTGAATCCACCACCTCCCTAGGCAGCCCATTCCAATGCCTGACTACTCTCTCTGTAAAAAGCCTCTTCCTAATAGCCAACCTAAACTTCCCCTGGCAGAGCTTGAGTCTGTGCCCTCTTGTCCTGCTGCTGGTTGCCTGGGAGAAGAGACTAACCCCACCTGATTCCAACCTCCTTTCCAGGGAGCTGTAGAGAGTGATAAGGTCTCCCCTGAGCCTCCTCTTCTCCAGGCTGAACACCCCCAGCTCCCTCAGCCTCTCCTCATAGCACTTGTGCACGAGTCCCTTCACCAGCCTCGTTGCTCTTCTCTGGACCTGCTCCAGCACCTCAATATCTCTCCTGAGCTGAGGGGCCCAGAACTGCATGCAGTACTCAAGGTGTGGCCTCACCAGTGCTGAGTCCAGGGGCAGAATCACCTCCCTGATCCTGCTGACCATGCTGTTCCTGATCCAAGCCAGGATGCCATTGGCCTTCTTGGCCACCTGAGCACACTGCTGGCTCATGTTCAGCTTTCTGTCTATCCAAACTCCCAGGTCCCTTTTTGCCTGGCTGTTCTCCTATATCTCTTAAGGGGGTTCAATTACCCATTTGGCCAAATTGCACTGAGACCCATCTTTCTGTTGGGTTTTGCAAGTAGACAGTGCTGTATCTGCAGTCATGTTAAAAGATGTTTTCCTCAGCAACAAATCCAACTACTCTGCAACTTGAGGCTCTTCCTAAGAGAAATGCTTCTGAAGTGCAGACTAAGGCTGTATGATTTCAGATGGGAAGCATAACTGCTTTCCGAGAAAAACGGGAACATACACTCCATTTTAAGTCCATTACAGAAAGGAATTAGAGAGTCACGCGGATGCAGAGCTAATATCATCCTCTAGATAGTAACTGCTGCATCTAGTACTGCTCAGCAATGTGCAGAAATAGAAGTAGGCAGAAGTCCACTCAGACAAAAGACGAGTTTTTTTTCTGATGTCACTCGGGTGCCTAGACGTGGCTCCTGAGCTGTGAACATCCTGCTGGCCTGGCTGTCCCGGCACTCCCTCCTTGTCCCTGTTCTCCCAGACACCTGCAGCTTTCTTTGAAGCAAGGACATGGCAAGCATTTCCCAGAGACATGTCAGGACGCAGAGGGAGAAGCAGAGAGATGGATTCTATCTGTCAACTCACAATGAAATACAGTGACACCACCACTCCACTCCTTCCCCAGTCCCAAAAGAAAGCTCAATATTTTCTAGTTTAAAAAAAGTGTTTGGCTCAATCCCTAGACCAGCTGCTTCCTACATAAATAAGAGGCATGCACAGTGTACAGAAAGGAATATTTGACATTCCTAATCAATTAGATAAGGGGGGAAAGCAGTCCATTTTCCTGTTCAAAATAAAATTATCGCGGTTACTTCAGATTTCAAGGGCATTTATCTTTCAGCTTCAGACAGAGGGGCACTGAGTAGAGTGCAGGTTACTGACCCAGGGCTGGAGAATGACTAAGCTAACAACTGGGATGAAGGAGCCCAGGCTCGGCTGGGCCAAATCAGGTGTGCCTTAGTAGAGCCAGGTTTTTGTGAGAACTGTGCCAGGCCAGGAATAACTGACAGCATGGGAGGAGGGAGTTAAAACACCTCAAACCAAATTGTTCAAGGGAAGCACTCCCAGATCTTGCCCACACACTCCTTGGCTTTGAAAACTTGTGTAAACATTTAACCAGGGAAATGTCAGGGAAATCAAGGTGAGGAAGAAGGTGCCTGGGAGGGCTGTAAGAGAACACAGGCACTTTCCCAACCCCAGTTCAGCTCAGTTTCAGTGGAAGGGGCACAAGCTGAGAGGTGTTGGGTATCTTCAACTCAAAACCACAGGAGGCTCCAGGCCCCAGGGCAGGTGTCAGGCACCACTGCTGGCCCTGCAGCAGAGGCAGGAGGCACAAGCACAGTGGCATGGTGCCCTCTCCTTGAAGAGCACGTCTCTGGATCGCCAGCAGCCTTTGAGGCCTCTCCACAGGCCATTGGAGAAAGGATAAAGCCTTTGAGAGGACTGGCTCTGCTGTCTCCCGTTTCAGGGTAAAGCAGCAGCCCCTTTGCACTGCCTTGATGCATCCAGGGTGAGCAGGTGGGATGCAAGTCCTTGGTATGGGATTTACTCCATGCAACTCCAGGCCCCTTGTGCACTTCCTGGAGACTCCAATCCACGGCAGCTCTGTCGGAAGTCTTGGTTGCTGCTGCTTTGCATTTGCAATACCAAGTCTGTGTTCTTCCAGTATTAGTCAGGACAGCATGTTTCCCCTGGAAAAATATGTGCCAAGAGGACAATGAAGTGTCCGAGCCTACAAACCCCTGCCCAGACCCAGCGGAGCCCTCTGGAGACTGCGCTCGCCCGTGGAATCCTGGACCTGTAGTGCCACCTAATGAACAAGCGCAGCTCAGAGCCCACATGGATGCAGGGAAATCAGGCGGAGGTGGTTGTGGAGGCTTCGTTACTCTCTAAAGCGTTTCCTCCCTCTCCCAGTGCTTCAAAAATTACTTGTTTGATCCTTCCAACTCAACTCTTAGGCAGTGGATGATACTAACGCTGTTCTGCAGACAAGTTGTGGAGCAGCTTTTTGCTGAGCCCAAATACACAAGACAAATCAACAGTACTTGAGTAACAAATTAGAGCTGACTCCTTTCTCTGGGTCACTTCTGGAAATACTGCTTGCAAGGGACAGGACAGAGAAGTGGCACGGGGCGGTGCTGCAACTCTCCTCCTGGGACTCACCGACTGGTTCCCCGTGCACCAACGGGACCCTCCTGAGTTATGAGCCATGAACTCCCACCTCTTAGGAGGCAGAGGTTGGGCTCCATTTGATTGTTCATGACAGTGGTCAGACATTAGGATCATGAATGGCTCTAAAGGAACTAAAGAACATTCCCTCAGGAAGAAACCAGCCGGTGCTTGGTTTTTACATAGGTCATCATCAAAGAGAAGGAGCACAAGTGTTCCACACAAAGTGCAAGAAGCTTCATGCTGGTCACAACAACTGCCTTCTCAGATCCAGAATGCAAGAACCTGAGGTGCCTCTCAGGACTACGTTCAGGTTTCTGGCTTTTGCTGATGTAAAGAGGCATCCCAAAGGACAAACCATCACTTGGACCCAGAGCTACCTTGAGGCAGAAAACATGGGAGAGCTTAACCCCTCCCTGGAGCTTAGGAGTTAGAGCTGTGCATTCCTCTTTCATTTACCTTTACTGTCATGATCTTAGGTCAGGCACTCACCAGAGCAGAGGCCTCTTGTAAAGGTGGTGTCACAGAGTGCCCACGCATGTAGATGGTAGCTGTGTGGTCAGAGCCCTTTCCCAGGAAGTGGGGGGTCTGAGCTAAGTATTCTCCTCACCCTGGAAGGACTAATCTGCTCTATCCCAGATGGCATGGCATGGCAGATCTGTAGTATGCATGGACAGCACTTCCCAGGTTCTGCATCCCAAGGGCATAACCCGACCGTGTCCTGGTGTGAAGGCTGGGAGCCTGCTTCTGGCACCAAGGCAGGAGGTCTGACCACACCTGCCAGTCATGTCATGACTGCACAGATGCTGAACCCTCAGCTAAGTGTGAAACACACTCTGGCCCCATATCTGGGTTTTATGTCTTTCAGAATTTTCAGAGTGCTTCAGGGGTGAAAGAATTGAGCACTGCAACTCTGGCCCCTTCACAACAGAAGGAACAGAGGGCACACACAGTCTCACATGCAAATAGTCCTCCATGAAAAGAAACATTTTTAGGGCTGGAAGCTCTACAGGCAGGAGGTTCCAGAGAGGATAATACATGAGAGTGGGTGTCTTTGGAAGTTTTAAGCTATGAACAGCTGAAGAAGTTTCCATAGAGCATGTGGGAGCCAAGGTTTTTCAAAGACATATCATATGTCCACAGATGGGCAGGCTTTCACTGAAACAACAAAGCTCAAATTAATTGAAACAACAAAACTCAATTTCATTGAAACCACAAAGATATTTTTAAAGAAAACAAACCACAAAAGAACTTATTTTCTCTTGCCCACCCACACTTCTCATCTAGGCTTTAGAGCAATGAAAATCCTACTACAGCATAGAGGAATGCATGTTTTGTGTACCAAACTAGCATAATTCACTCTTGCTGGGATAGTCAAAGTGGCCCAGAGAGAAGGAAGACTGATCTTGAGCTAAGTGTTTATCTTGGAAAGCAGAGATCAGTGTTTCAGCACCTTCGCTAGGACACATTTAGGTGTTTCACATGAGTCAGGCACTGGATGATATATACACAGATCTCCTCTTGCCCAGGCAAAGGATCATGTCATAGCTGCTCCCTGGCCCAGGGAACTCTGAATTTGTCTTGCACCAAGTGAGACAAACTTCAGTGAGTGTATGTGCACTCCCCTTGCTCTTGAAAAATATTAATAAACTGGTGTTTGGGGCAGTGTCCCAGAAGATCAGATTTTAGGGCCCTGAAGACAGAGGAGAGACTGAACCTTGACCACTGCTGGGTTTGTGCTATAACTGCTGAGCTATTGTTTAACAGGTAAGAAAACAACAAGTCCTCTTTCAGTGCCATTTGCAAAGAGAAGTGGCAGCTGCTATTTTCTGCACTAATACTGCTCTGGGAAGTAGCTGAACTCTTCAAGGAAGCCTGGGAAGAAACACCTCCCTGGAGATTCCCAGTCACATCTGTCTGTGAGCCAAGGTGCAGAGCAAAACAGCTGCCCACCAAGATGAGCTGACACTAAAGGACAAGTGCCAGCTGTGTGGCATTTAAAGGATGACAGTCTGGGATTCTGTGCTTTTCACCCCACTAAGATGGCACTCCAGCTACCTCAGATCCGCACCCAAGACATGGCCAAAATGAAAGAGGAATGTTGGGTGCTCTGATCTAAAGAGGATGGAAGGCAATTGTCCTGTATGACATGTAAGGGGTGGAGAAAACCATACTGGGCGGCAATTGTCCTGTATGACATGTAAGGGATGGAGAAAACCATACTGGGCAAAAAAAGCAGTTAAGGATGGAACTGAAATGACAATGAATCTACAGAAAGTCTTCTTCTTCATGGCAGACCTCAATCAGAGCTCTCAGGGGTTCCTAAGATTGGGCTAGATGATCTTTCCTCTACCGTCTAGGACCAGCTCCTTTGGCCAAGGCAGGGGGACTCCCACATTTGTTTTCCCTGTGTGTTTTGTGTAACAGCCAGAGGCAGAGCACAACTTTGGGCTGGGACTGGGGCTCACTGGCCATCCACTGTCGGGAAATCCATGTGCTAGGAGCAGATCAGAGCCCGGTGAGGAAAGCACAGCAGACACACAGCTTTAAACCCATTGTTCGCTGGCTGCTGATGTCAAGGGCTCCGGGTAAACCGAGGAGCTGCCAACTGGCAGCAGGGGGCAGCTGCATTTCTTCCATGGGCTTTAAGAAACTAACATTAACAATACTAATTGATGTGAGCATACCGACAGGGTAGCCTGGTGCCCTGGGGCTTAACTGCCCTGATACCTCGTGCATCTGCCTGTGCCTTTCCGTGCTTCCATCCTGCTCAAGGCAGGCAAGGGGCTGCTCTGCTGGGCCAGGGCAGCACTGACTGTGTTCTTTATTTCTGTGATGTGCTAGGAGGCTGCCTGCCAAAATCAAGGGCGGCTTACAAACTGGCCCTGCGCTTGCGGAGCAGCATGATGAGTGCCATCTACTGATAATTAAACACGCAGCAGCGCAGCGGGAGAGGCCGATTCACCCAGCGACACATCGCAACCGGCATGGACAGTGCTGCCCTGCTTGCCTGGAGGAGCAACCGAGTCGTAGCAGCACCACACTCAGGACTGGCTTATCCTGCAAGGTCGTTTCTTGAAGCTTCATCAAGCAGCATTTCTTCAGGGATGTGCTGGGTTGTTTTGAAGCTGTGCTGATCCCTGCTGCAGTCTTCTGGGGGGGTGGGAAATAATGATTCTTTGGCAGGATTAGGCTTTGTAGAATATAAATGACCATTAATAAATTTTAGTGTGAATGTAAGTGCTTGTATCAACTGGAAGCTGAAACGCTTAATCAGGCTAGCAGCAATTAAAATGGTAATTTTTTTCTGTGCTAGATTCTGCTTGCAGTTTTCAGTCAAGTAAAACTCTTTGAAGTTAATTGGAATTTTGATTAAAGCCTCCTGGATCTGGGTCTCTGAATTTGCACTAAGGAAGGTTCAATATTTGCTTTGGTTTTCTGCACGTGGAGTTCACTGCTATATATTAGTACCACTGTACAATTAGTGGTAACAAGAACAACTCCAATAAAGATTTCTGTAATCTAGTTCTTGATGTACTTCAGAAAAGGTCTTTTATCACAGAATGGCTTTTAAAGTACTGCTAAAACAGGCTGTAAGATCTGAAAAACTTGATCGATTAAACTGTTTGTCTTAATTATTTCTAGTCCCTATGAATGACTTAGTAACATTCACTTAACGGTAATTGAGAACTTGGGATGGGGTGGGAGGAAAGGAAATGTTCTTTCTCTGTGCCTTGAGGGCTCAGGTTTTAGTTGCCAATGCAAAAGAAAAAAAAAAACCTTACTCAAATTACATTATAACCATTAGTAGAATGAAATGTAATTGTGGTGTGACAGTTTTAAAAAAGCAACATTTTTGCCCAAAATGTTGCAAAAAAGCTGAAACAAATCCTCTGCAAAGATAAAAGCCCAACAAAAAAAAAACCAAAAACCCAAACAAACACAAAACCCTGACCAGACTGCCCTGAGGCACTCGGGAGCATCTTCTGAACAGTAAAATAAGCCCCAAGCAGCGTTTTCTGGTACCAGAGGCACTGGAAGAGCCAGGGAAGAACTGTCACCGCAGCAGTTCTGACTCACACCAACTTCACCGCAGCCAGTGCAACCACAGGTGAGAATAAAGCCTCCGTGAAGGAGGAGAACTTGCATGGCAAAACTCACCAGCAAACAAGAAATACTTACTTTTGCTGTGTCGTGGGATTTCCCTGGAATTTGACCTCATGCCGATGTTACCCTGTGGACACATCTCATCACTCACCCTTTCAGGCAAAGGAGTACTTTTCTGAAAGCTGCGACATGACTGGTGCAAATAGTGCTTAAACCTCACTTGGGTCAGTTGCTGGTGTGGGAAAAGAGAAAAGCAGAAAGAAAGAAGGGAATAAGCACATGGAAATTATACTGATAACATCAAGAATGAGGAGGTTTATTGTATATCTCTGTTTATACGAAGAGTTTTATAACTTGTGATTAAAATGCAGGTCAGCTTGT
Source organism: Acanthisitta chloris (assembly GCF_000695815.1). NCBI lineage: Eukaryota > Metazoa > Chordata > Aves > Passeriformes > Acanthisittidae > Acanthisitta > Acanthisitta chloris. The sequence continues at coordinate 1,278 of NW_008678267.1, read as the reverse complement.
TTTGAAAACGCCTTTAGTATTCATTAACAAAGTTTCTTCAATTTTGATGTTTATAACTATATATTATTGGCCTTACAAAGACACATATTAAAAAACGAGTTGTAAATATCCTACACTAAGAAGTGAAATGGTTGATCAGTAATTGAAATAATAATAGAAACGCTGAAAGTTTGCTGTGACTGTGGGACTTCTTTCTTTATTTTTTTCTAAGGGGGTCATTGGAGCACAGTTTCTTCCATTTTCCTGTTTGGCACTGCAGCAAGTGGATTCAAGCATGAGGAAGAGGAATACAAATAGGTCCTTGCGATTCAGAGAAATGTTCTGATCTTCTCTTGTCTCTACTTTCTCTGAAGGTCTTAATTTTGAGAAGCAAAGAAAAATTTATCTCTAATATTTTTCTGTATTTCCTCTAAAACACAGACACAGAATATGAGAAAGGAAGGATTAAAAAGATCAAAGCATTTATTACTGTTATTAACAAGATTCATTTTGCAATATAGTACAAAACTCTTGAATATTCAACAGCTATGCCAACAGTTCCAAAACCATGTTATAAGCGGCTAGTTCTGCTTAATGGTTATCCCAGTGATCACAATTCCCCAACAGTAGAGTTCTTAAATGGCTGCAGCGAGGATAAGCACCCTGAAAGTTACCCAGTCCACACCTGCGGCCGCGGTATGTTGTGTGAAAATGAACACTTTCGAACTAAACAGCTAACATTAACTGTGAGGTTCGTCCCGTCTCGGACTTTTTTTTAACCCCCAGCCAGTGACAGGCAGTCACAGTGGAGGAGTAACTGAGCACACTTGTGGGAGAACAGGTAGTGAGATGTGTAGAAATAAGCCCCTGCTCTGATGAAAAATTTCCTCAGACTTCAAAAAAACCCCAATCCAATCTGTTGTTTAATGCAGTGGTTGGGAAGCACAAGCACCTTTCTGGGTACCAGATCGGTGCGCAGGGGAGCATGGACACCTCTGTATGAATGTCCCTGTCTCCTCGTGCCTTATCCAAGAAAGCCACTTGAAGCTGTGGCCTGAGGTCCTGCTCCTTCTAGGATGTCAAACAGCCACTTGTGTGCTGTGCCCATTAAATCCCCTGAGAGCACCTACAGCGGGCGCCTGGACAGCAGAACCACACTGGGGGGTTGCCGCACCTCTCCCGGGGGTCTGGACAGCAGAGCCACGTCGGGGTTTGCTCCCGGGGTCTGGACAGCAGAGTCACGTCGGGGTTTGCTCCCGGGGGTCTGGATAGGAGAGTCTCGTCGGGGTTTGCTCCCGG
>NW_008678266.1:0-6880 GCF_000695815.1 Acanthisitta chloris | reverse complement strand
AACTCCGCAAGCTGTTCTTCCCGAAGCTGGTGAGCGCCGAGCTGGGCTTGCTCTGCCTCCACTCCTTCGCTTTGGTGTCCAGGACTTTCCTCTCCATCTATGTGGCCGCCCTGGATGGGAAAATTGTGAAAAGCATTGTGGAAAAAAAGCCCAGGAGCTTTGTCTTCAAACTGATCAAGTGGCTGATGATTGCGATCCCGGCCACGTTCGTGAACAGCACCATTCGGTACCTGGAGTGCAAGCTGGCCCTCGCCTTCCGCACGCGCCTGGTGGATCACGCCTATGAGACCTACTTTGCCAACCAGACTTACTACAAAGTGATCAGCATGGATGGGCGGCTGGCCAACCCCGACCAGTCCCTCACTGAGGACATCATGATGTTTTCGCAGTCTGTGGCACATCTCTACTCCAACCTCACCAAGCCCATCCTGGACGTTGTGCTCACCTCCTACACCCTCATCCGCACGGCGCGGTCCCGGGGGGCTAACCCCATTGGGCCCACGGTCTTGGCTGGTCTGGTCGTCTACGCTACGGCCCGCGTGCTCAAAGCCTGCTCGCCCAAGTTTGGCAAGCTTGTGGCTGAGGAGGCTCACAGGAAGGGCTATCTGCGCTTCATACATTCGCGCATCATCGCCAACGTGGAAGAGATCGCCTTTTACCGGGGGCACAAGGTAAGGGGGGGAGAAATCGGAGGGTGTTGGGGTCGCTCCCGCAGTGCCAGAGCAGACCCTGTTTCCTCTGCTGCCCTCCCTGAGAACTTTGTGTCCCTCTGACATTTAAACCTGTTTACAGCCTAGCACTTCCCATTTCTTAGGAAAGCGCCGTCTCACAGGCGTTGTCTGGGGTGAGCAGATCACAGTTCCCTTGAGCTCTGACAGCGTTCCAGTCCTACAGCTGGATCTTATGCTTTTCTAGAAAGCTAATCTCCGTTATTGTTTTTCCCCCACCCAGCCCATTACGATTAACTTTTTTAGGCTTTTTTTGTTCCCCACCCATGTTTATGAACTACCAGACTTAATGCTGCAGAAACAGCAACCAGAGGACACCCAGAAAGTCTAGGGAAAAACTCTGTGCTAGCTCAGAGCACACTACAACCTTTGACACTCTTTTACATAGCTAAGCGAAGATGTAGTCATCAGAGTCTTAAAATAGCTTAAGTACAGTACTTCTGCAATCACAGTTACATAAACTAGTAGCTTGTTTTAAAGCCACATTGTTAAGGAAGTATTTATATTTTTATTAGAACTGAATTTGGGCTGTAAAACCTGTCAAACACAACTGGAAGAAAAATTTCATGTAAGGTGAAAATGAAAGATGAAAACCAGGCTGAAGTGTTACTCTCTCAGTCCAAGCAATGATTATATAATGTAAATGGTTTATTTTTGTAGACACAGTTGCTCTCAAAAGTTGCCTGTAATGTTTAAAGTGCAACTAGAGTAAACATTTTAATTCCCACATATATGGGCTTGAACCGAATACACATCACATTGACTTGCAACTGACTTGTTAAACCTCTTGGGATACTTCTCTCTTCCCCCAGACTGCTTGCAAAAACAAGCAGCATTGCATTTCAACTTTAAGTCGCTGGGAATAATTGATCCCCAAATGCTTTCCGATACGAGTTTCAGTTGCTGTGAAACTCTACAGCTGCAGCTTTGTTAAAAGGGCATGGAATCAGTCTTATTTTGGTTGTAAGAATCAGCTGTTGTGAATGCCTTCTGTGTTGCTCTTGTATATATCAGAGATCCTAAAAGAGCTGAGAACGTGCCAATGTTCTATGGAGGAGTGATGGTATAAATAAGAACCAGGTCCACTGAGTTCTATAAAGCTGTCCACTTTGGCTGTGAGACTGCAGCAAAGTGAAAATAGAGTAGCACATAACAGGTGTGACTCTGAAGTCACAGCTCTGGCTACCTGTGTATTTAATGTAGCTGTGTGAACATATCTTGTATGACATGTGCATCTTCATTGCATTGTAAAAATGTTTTATTTCTTTTTAACTGTAGGTAGAACTGAAACAACTGCAGAAAAGCTACAAGGCTTTGGTAGATCAAATGAATCTCATTTTGTCCAAACGCTTATGGTACATCATGATAGAGCAGTTCCTGATGAAGTATGTCTGGAGTAGCTGTGGTATGATTATGGTTGCTGTGCCCATCATCACTGCAACGGGATTTGCAGATGGCGGTAATACCATTTTTAAATTTATTTCTAAATGTTTCTTTAAAGTTACATCCTCAAAAAGGCTGTACTTCCCCTGAATGCCATTTACAAAATGATGCTGTGAACTTTCCTAGAGTGCTTATCTCCTCCTGCCATAAACCATAGTGCAATTATAGGTAATTGCAGGTAATTTTTCTCTTATTGTTGACCTGTTAGGAACCACTGGTTTTCCCTGACTCCCTGGGAGAAGAGAAGGTGAAATTCAGATTCCAGGCTAGGATGGTATAATTTTTGACATCCTTCCACAACTTTCCTGGAAGTGAGACTCAAGTAGTGTTGTTACTGCATATGCTATTAAAAAGAAAAGGAAAAAACAGAAAGAGCAGAAAGAAAGGTAGGTAGGAGTAGTGAAAGATAAGTGGGGAATTTTGCTACGACAGCCATCTTTATGCACAGTTGGAACCACAGAATATTGTATGAATTCCTTAGGATTCCTTAAGACAGATCCTACAATGTCTGCAGAGGAACATGTACCCTGAGTTGTGTACATTTAGTCAGGAGTGAGTGAATTCTTTCCTGTGCAGTAGCTGTATTTCTTTCTTGGGAGTTATATCAGGACTGTGCAACTGGACAAGCGTAGTTTGACCTGTAGAACTGCTTTGTGCAGTGCCCACATGGTTCAGCTCACTTGCAATTGGGTTGGTGCATGTCTGGCTGGCTGAGCTGCTGCCTGTCACATGGCTCAGGAGGGCACTATATCAGGACCCTGGCTGACATCCTGGAACAGCTTCAAAAATATCAGGATGTCTTGTTCCAAACAGAAGAGGTTGTACAAAGGCCTTTCACCTCACAATGAAGGTTATCAGCAGAACAGAAAAAGTGGTAAGAGTCTTTCTGCTAAGAAGGGAATCAGTACAGTCAAGAAAAAGAGCTTTTAACCACATGTTGTAAATATCTCCTTGGTATTAGACCATGAATAAAAAAGGTCTTGTATTCATGCTAAACTAAATAACATTCCTGTTACTTATGACTGTTCTTTTGATAAATACTTTCCAAGTGTGGGAGAAATGAAAGACACAGTAGTGGCTCATGTTGTAAAGCAGAAGAATATTTGCCACCATTAACCTTAACTGTTAAAACGTGGGGATTATTATGGAGTCCTAAGGCATATCATAATGGTGGATCTCAAACATTATACTGACAAATCAACACTGTCAAGACCAGTTCAAGGTATTACTTGTATTCATAGAATCAAACACACCTGAAATTACCATTGACCTGCTTGGGAAAACAGTGCTTTGTACCTCAGCAGATGAGGTACAAGTTTGTTCAAATCTGAAGGCAGAGATAGTGGATATATTACTTTAGGAGGAATCAACAGGGTCAGGGATATGCACAAAACTGGTACCATGATCAGACCTGAGACTATAGCTGTAAAGCAATAGATTTTGTACACTTTGAGGGGAGGAGTAAAAAATCAAAAAATCTTTAATAAAAAGAAAAAAATCTTCTCTGACTGGTATTTCTGACTGAAATTTTAAAGTTTTGTTACATATTTCAGGGAATAAATTAGCTGGCAGAGCCAAGATTCATGTTTGATAACATTTTTCATTCCTTTTGTATTAAGCCACTGGCATTCCAAATGTCATGTTTCTCATCAGTTTGTGGAGAGTAGCTATTTTTGGAAGCAAGACTTTGATTTCTCTAGACACAGTGAAACACTTATCTTTGTTTGTAAAACAAGTATGACTATCAATTACATAAATGAAGATGAAAATGGAAATGTTAGTGTCTGTGTGAAACAGAGACAGTCTGTCGGCTCTGTTACAACATGACACGTCCCCAGACACAGGAGGGCAGCCATAGGAAAAATGTTCTGGACAAAAAGTTCAAGGAAAGTAATATCTGTGGGTTATGTAATAAAAGAGCTTGTGTTTTGGGACTGTGAAATGCTCATAAATTCTATATAATTTTAATTTTTCAAATACCCCTGGCTTGTCTGATGCAGTGGTTTGTAGAGATGTCAGAACTCTTGCTAGATGAGCTGGCCTGGGTGCTGGAAGCAGCTGTCAGAAAATCCTGCATTTCCATGAGGGAAGAATGCTGCATCAGTGTAGTTAAACCATACCTGATTCCTAGGTGGTTTAATTGTGGTGGTTCTACATAGCATGGGGTGCATGAGCTAGAATCCCCACAAAATCACCAAAAATTGATTGTCTCAGAAGTAAGACACAAATTTCAAATCAGTTTTCACTAGTGAATTCACTGAATTTTCCCTATCCCCTAAGTTTGTCTCGGAGTGGAAATAACTTGAGCAAGAAGTTTGAAATCTCTCCCTTTGCAAGAGTTTTTCTGTCTTTTTTTTGTTTAAAGCATGCCTCTCATTGTGTCTTGGTTACCTAGTTTGCATACAGTCAGTTGCCAGGGTAGTGATGTTGTAGAACTGAAACAAAAAAGAAGTGCTGTTAAGAACAGAAAGAGTAACATACAGATGCTTTGTGTTTGTGTGGAGATATATATATATATATGAAAAATTATGATGTAGCAATCTAAAATGGTTTCTCATAAATTATCCATAGTGTATTGCATTGATTCAGATGTCATTGTGTAGGAATACCTTTAGGGATGTGGAAATGAAAACAAAATAACCTTTAGATTTAACTAATAAAGACAGAAAGATACACCTGGCTATGGTACTGCATGTAGATTTGCAGACACTAGATTTCTAGAATCTGGTCACCTCCTCAGGGAGGTGAGAGGTAAAGAAACCTGTTTGCTGTACTCTTGCATTGCTTGGCTTAGCCCATGAAATTTACAGTTGCATTACACCTGCAGGGAATTCCTCCTAGATTTTCTTCATCATCAGCACTGTGGAAACCAGGATGCTAATAAAAGTTGCTAATACAGGAGTTGCCACAGTGGATCCACCTGTTACCCTGCCTAGCCTGATGCCTAGCAGCAGCTTAGCTTTAAAGAGAAACTTTAAAAGTAATGTAAACACTTAAGAAAAAAATATTCAGACCCCATTCTGCTAAAGATTTAAGCACTATGTAGAAATACATACAAAGTTGTGTGATGCTGAAGGCCCTTAAGACCTTTCATTCTAAATCTTGTGAAAAATCTTTGAGTGGTTTACTACACATTGTTGTCTTCTGTTTTGTAGTTGCAATGTATTAACACTGAAACAACGTGTGGTCTTAGAATAGTCAGCCACTTCTTTTTGAATCTTAGAGTCATAGAATCATCAATGTTGGAGGAGACCTCCAAGATCACTGAGTCCAACCATTAACCTGCCACTGTGCTGGAACCCCCAAACCCTAAACCACATCCTCCTGTGTCAGATCCAGGCACCTTTTAAACACTTGCAGGGATGGTGACTCCACCACCTCCCTGGGCAATCTGTTCCAGTGCCTGAGCAACCTAACAGGGAAAACATTTTTCCTAACATCTAATCTGAATCTCTCCTGTCTCAGTTTATAACCATAATCTCCCTGCAGCCATGGCAGGAGAGACCATCCCCTATCTTGCTTCCTTCAAGAAGTAAAGCTTGCAAGTTGAATCTATAGATCCCATTGTAGCAAGAGTATATATAGATATGTTAAATATACTTATTTCTCACATCTCTTCTATAATTTCTGCTGCTGTTTTCTCCTTGCCTAATGCTGCTGCTATATTCTTATTCTTATTAGACAACTCCTTTCTTTGGAGCAAGAATATTCTTGCAAATAGGATTCAGTGTCATAAAGTGTCACGACTTTGTACTGAGGTCAGATGAAGGGTGAAACTTTACTGTGAGCAGAGTTTTTTTTGATCCAACTTTGAGAGATCCAAAACTGTGAGGGAGAGGTATCCTACTTAAACCATGGCTTTGATAACAAAAGTGCTTTTTGTTTTCTTACAGCAATATAATAATGTTGTTAAATTTCCATTTCCAAAGGGTGTTTCCTTTTATAGAAGCCCTTTTAGGAAGAGATTTTTTTATGGAGAGAGTTATCAGGCATTGGAATGGGCTGCCTGGGTAGGTGGTGGATTCACCATCCCTGGAGGTTTTCAAGATGAGATTGGATGTGGCACTTAGTGCCGTGGTCTAGTAACCATGGTAGGGTTGGACTTGATGATCTTTGAGGTCTCTTCCAACCCAGTTGATTCTATGATTCTATGAAGTCAGTAAATAAGTAAGGCTGAAAATTAATTACGAAAAAATGTTTTGAATTGTATTAAAAATCATTTCAGGTAATTTCTTAGGCTTCACTTTTTTCCTATTTTGAAAAATTTATGTTGCCTAATGATGTATTAAAAGGAAAATTATCTAGGTAGACAAAGAGTATAAAAGACTAGGATGTTTTGTATAAGAAGATGAATTCCATATGCTCCCACTTACTCTTTGTTAGCAAGCTATGCTAGCTACTTTCACCAGTTCTTTTTGAAAGGTTCTCTTCACAGAGTTAACTTTTTCTTAACTTAAAAGCTGCTCCATAATTGCTCAGATTCTAATCATAATTTCCTTTGTAGAATCAGAATATTTTAACAGATTTTGCTTTTTTTTTTTTACTTTTAGAACTGGAAGATGGCCAGAAGCAGGCAATGGTTAGTGAAAGAACAGAAGCTTTTACTACATCGCGAAACTTGCTGATCTCTGGAGCAGATGCTATTGAAAGGATTATGTCTTCATACAAAGAGGTACTGTACATGAGTGTCATGGTTTAACCCCAGCAGC
>NW_008678265.1:7587-16064 GCF_000695815.1 Acanthisitta chloris | reverse complement strand
ATTCCAACCCCTACATTCTATGATTCTCTGATCACTGTTGTTGAGGTTTTCTCGTGTGACAATGTGATGCCTGTGACTCTCTCTCCTGACACCTACAATGTCTCAGTTTTGACTCCTAGGCAATGTTTAACTCATTTACCCATAAAAATTTCATTTAAAATGTGTGGCAATAAGAACTGTAATTTTGCCTTGGATTTACCATGAATACTATCAGAGCAACTAGGGTGCTGAGCAGTGTGTGAAGGCAAATATTGGATGAAAGACTATGGTTTTCAAAGTGATATTTTTGATGTCATAAATTGCTTCATAGTTTCATGGGAAACCAAGGGCAGTGAGGCAGAGATTCACTTACCTGTGCCTCTGTGTATCTCAACACTTAGGTTTAAGCTAGCTCTCTAGACTTTATAGCCATGGGTGAATATTTGGTGGCCTACTACAATACTTCTCTTAGTCTCCCTGTAAATTCTTATAATAGATTACATGAACTGTCCTCCCAAAGTGCATTATCTGTGAAGAGAACCTACAAGGCTTGATAAAAATTGTCAATGTTAGATTAGATGCACCTTGTTCAAAGATATGGAGGAGAACCTCATAGCAAAAATGACTGCATGTGTTGAATCATAAACTAGTAGTTGTGGTACACAGTTTTGTAGCTCTTTCACTACTCTAAAATGTTTCTGCATAAGTGTCCTTGTTTCCTTCACAAACAAGATAAGTTTTGAAGGACCTATGTGCAATTCCACAGTTCAGAGTTCTGGACTTCTTTCAGCACCACAGAGAATCTGGAATATGAAAGCAAACTTACAGATGATTGCAGTTTTTTCCTCTGACTTAATTTCAGATAAATGGACTAGTGCATCTCCAAAAAAATAACCCCAAAACCCCATACCAAACAAACAAAAAAAACCCCACACAAACTCCCCTCCCCTCAAAATAAAAATCAGCAACCACAAACCTGAAACAACTTACTGTGGTTGGTTCTTCACATTTACCTCTCTGAAGATCCAAATAATTTTCTGTTTAACTGTCTTCCCATTATCATTTTCATTTGTATAGAATTTTTATTTTCCTTGCACAGAATATAACAGGACCTGCAGTGTGTAGAAATCATAATGAAAATATTTTGCTTTCATTTGTGATTCTGTGATACTAATAACCCTTGAAAGTGTCCTACTCTTGCACCTTTGCAATTTGATATCTTGTGTGCAGTGCCTTACTCATTAACATGTTTTTCCTGCCTTCTTGCTCTTGTTTTCAAGATAGAGTACAAGTATAGAGCTGCACAGCAATCCTGAACTGAAATTCCATGTTTAGAGAGTCTCTGCTTTCAGAATTGGCTAAGAAAGGAGATGATCCCTTCTGGCCCTGATGATTTCAGTCTGCCAGGAGGAGCATAGGACTAGCAGTGACATCTTGGAATATTGATTTCAATGTCCTTATAAAAAGCAAGATTATAATGCTATTTCACTGAGATCGTTAGCAAACTCAGTGTTGAGACTACTTAAATTTCACTTTATTTCTCACACCCCTTGCCAGTACTGTTGTAAGTTTTGATTGAAACCTGATTTCTCAGAGAGGAATGCAGAGAGAAACCTTGTTTTTTCCAGATTAAATTTACTCATAGAATTTTAGGGGTTGGAATGGACCTTAGAGATTATCAAGTCCCACCTCCCCACTACAGCAACTTGCTCAAGGCTTCATCCAACCTGGCTCAACCTACTCACTTTGGTTTACAGTTATGTTTTCTTGTTCTTGTGCTTTGCCTTGAAAAGATGGAGGATTTTTTCTCCTTCCTGTTGTTTGTCTGCTGTTGGATTTATGAACTAGACCTGCAGTCCTTCTCCTGTTCAATATTTTCATCTTGGCTAGGTTTTCTAGTTTCTTCTTAAACACTGAAATCTCCATTGCTTTATCATAGTAATAAACCTTCTTGTTATAATTTCTAGTTCAGATTTACCTTTCTTGAACATATCTGTAGAGAGTGTTCTAAGAAAGGTCTTATGCAAGGGTGTTAATACTTGTTGATTGCTGGTTGAACTCCCTCCTCACTTCATAGACTCCATAATCACAAGTATATTTCAGACAGCTGCATGAGATCAGCTGCTTGTCATCATTTTGTGACTTAATATTTCTGAGCCTAGATTTATTCATTCACATAATTCTTTTTGTTTGTTGGGTTTTTTTCTAAAAAAAGTCATTGCATCTCATCAATGAAGGATACCTTCCTATTCTAGGACAATGAATGTTTGGTAAATAAATGTGCTGTATTAATGTTCTGCAGTTACATCCCTGTGTCTAATTTTTAATTCCCATTTCTATCTGCTCTAAGCCTGACACCTTTTGTTCTGCAGTTACATCCCTGTGTCTAATTATTAATTCCCATTTATATTTGCTCTAAGCCTGACACCTTTTAATATGACTAACCAGCTATCAATTTTCCCTATTCATGATTTTTATTTTTATTATTAAAGCTATATAACACCCAACAAAAATCTTGGCTGCTGGTCATAAGACCAGTGTGGATGGGCATCACAATCAAATTTAAGTAGGAAGGGATTTCTGGAGGTCTCTGGTATGACCTCCTGCCCTAAGCAAGGATAATCAGGTCCTTTAGCATCTTGTCTTTCCAAATTCTGGAAATTTTCAAGGTAGGGCAGAGTGTTCTCTGATGGAGACCATTCTTTGCTTCAGACTGAGCACAAATTTGGGCCTTTCTTCCATTTCAGTCACCACTGTAGATGATGTGAAATAAGACCTATCAATGGACAGATGCTTTTGTCCCCATATTCAGGCAAGGGCAGATCCATCTTTGCTCTAAAGAGAGAAGAAGGAAGCTAATCTTTGCCCAAGGAATGCAATGTGTAGACATGCTGTCTGGAGCCCAGCCCTGACTCTGGTTAAAGACCTTTTCATAGCAGTGCCTTCCCAAACATGGGACTCAGACTCTTTCCACTCTCAGACCTCTTCCAGTAAACATAATACTGCAGTTTTTAGAGGCAGAATCTCTTCTCCATCCTTGAAGATTCACAGACGAGTAAGAGAATCTTGAATCATGTCAGCATTTAACGAGAGGATGAAGAACAAGGAAAGACTTGAGGTCCTAGTGTTGCCAAATAAATGAATGATTGTTTGGCATATCATCTTTATCATAAGTTGTCAGATTGTCCTTTTTCTGTCTGTGAAAATGGAGTACTACTCTATTATTTCTTAGTTAAAAGCTCTTATTGATCATGAGTGTCTCAATCCCAGAAGGCAGGAAGATGTGAATAAGTAATGTTGGAGCTCACACTGGAGCTGAGATTGCTGCTTAGGGAATCTGGATACGTAACGAGTGACCTCTATATCCCATCATTATTTTGTCTACAATAGACTTCTCTCATACTGGTGATCAAGCCAGGAATCACTCACGGAAATGTATACATTAGTTTTGAATAACAAATATGTTTGAGAAAAGTAGTCTGTTCACAGACAACTCACAGATAACACTCTGTGATAACCCTTTTGTCATTTATGGTGAGTTAAGATGTTGGAAGCAATGATGTTGTGAATTTTTTTCTCCAAGTTTAAGGTCATTTAGGGAACATGCATTTATAAGACAGAATTCCTGTGTACTGTGGGTTTGGATTTTTTGATTATTGAAAAGAAGTATATGGTTTCAAAGAGCAAAAATTATTATACCCTAATATTCAGGTAAAAAAGTTTTAGATTTTTCCATTCTAGGAGCTGTGACTTTCTCATACATGTGAGAAACTACAGCGAAAGAGACAGCAGGTAGCCAATGCAGTGGGAACTGTGCAATGTACTGACATGTGCAGTTTGATGCAATATATTTTTCAAATGTATCCCTGTGCTGGATGGAGTCTGCTGTATCCCATCATTTTTGCACATGTCAAAACCACTGAAGACTGTTGGAAATCCCTATGGGAAAATTATATCTTAATGGGGTTTTGGTCTCTTTCTAGTGGAATACCCCTAGACATTCCAGGAAATTGCTTATGAACAGAGAAAAGGAAATGTGACAGTCAAGGGTTAATTCTTTTACTTAGACCTCCACACATCATCTTTTAAGAAAAGGAGAAGAAAGTTATATCTTACTTTGACTAAGTATTTTGATTTATATGAAGTTTTATTAGGTCTAGAAACCATGTAAAGAGTCAAATTGATAATAGGAATCAAATTCAGTGAAGATTCTATATGCTTTATTATCATTCTCTACAGTAGAGAGATGCTGATAACATCCTTCAAGTCCTATCATCTCACTTCTGCTAGCTATTATTAGAACTACTTGAAAATTAAGTTAGTATCTGTACAAGTGCTGACCAAAAAACTGATACTCAGGCTGATGTCTGGTCAACAATGCAGCTTCTTTCAATTTTTTTACCCAGTTATTTTTTGAAAGCAGCAAAATTACCTTCTTCCCATATGAAAAGCCAGTTAATGACACTGATAGAACCTCGGAAGATTATTATCTGTGTGTCTTTGGCTTTAGACCCAAGCAAGACAGAGCTAATTTCATTTACTTTTCTTTCTTTGTTTTTTGCATTTTCTTTTTTGAGGTGTTATAGCTCTTCTGGCTCAAGTTATGATCAAATTTGATTTTCAGATTTATAGGTGCTTCCTTGAAACTCCTGGTTGGTCAAAGCTACTTCTTTTGTCCCCTTCCTGAGTTTACTGCTACATACACTAAATCCAGCAGAAAGCTTTTGCTGACATCTGCAAAAAGAATTTCTTAGAGAATTTCGTGGGGTATTTTTTTTTTACAAGCTGATTCTGCCTTTTTCCTTCAGACCTACAATATGTGCTTTCATTGTTCCCACACCAACTTATGAATATGTTGATGCCGTTTTCTCTTTTTTTAAGCTCCCATCTGAGTTCTGTTCATCACAGATGTTTAGACACACAGCTGTCCATCTACAGTGGTTCTGCATGAAAGACCATGGTTGTTATGTACAAAAGAAGGGATTCAGGCAAAATGTACTATAAATAGATAGCATTGTCTGCCTCTGCATTCTCCACTGGAGTCCTAAGTTCTGGAATTGGAATATTTGCTACTTTATCAAAATAGTTTTTGCCTTCTGCCTCCACTGTACTAAAAGATGGAGCACAACCTTAGCATTTATTATGGCTGTTATTCATGAAAAGTTTCCACCCTCTCTGAAGCAAGGGAGCTGGCTATCCTGGCATGGCCCCAGGCTACATGGAGTGTGTGGTGAACACAGGCACATCATGTGTGTCATTGCAGTGTGGCATCTTCACCTGTACGAGCTGGCAACCTTCACCTAACATAGACTGTTTAAAAGCACTTCAAGGTCATGCTATTAATGTCTTAAGCATTTGATTCAGAGAACAGATCAGCATGCAGCATGATAAGCCCCTTTGAAAACTGTGGAGCAGCAGCATAATATCTGAGAGCATTGTGGCAAATTGGGAAGTTGAGATGGAGCTGCTAATTATTCCAAGGCATATTTCTGAAAGGACAGGAGGTGTGGGATGTTCTCTGCCAAAAGCCCCTATTTCTTGAATGCTTTCACCATCTCCATATGCACATATGAAACTTTTAAGCTATGCTGTGTGTGTATAAGCTGTAGATAATGTGGTCTGATCTACTGCTTGAAACCTTGAAAATCAGTAAGATGCAATTCAATAATGATGAGGGCAGCAGTGGAATCATTTGGGTAAGACTAGATTATCAAAAAACAAAGAAGAAACTGCAATTAGCATCTGTTACAGACCCCCAGGACTGGAAGCAAGTGAGGAAAAATATTCATAGAACAACTCTGGAGTAGTCCAAAACCACACAGTCCTGTCCCAGAGGGGACTGTAACTGTCCAAACATCTGTTAAATTATAAAGCTACTGTAAATATAGATCAGAGATTCCCATGCACAAATGAAAGTGTGTGTGGATCCTAAAAAAGATTCCTATCTTTAGCAGTGGAGTACCTTATTATCAAAGATATGGTGCTAACAAGTCAATATGGTGAATCTACTCAGAAGCAACGGGAACTATAGTAAGACTAGTGAATATAATTGGAAAATTCTAGTAAAAATGTGGTAGTTCAAGTCAGGAACATATCAACAAAACAAATTAAAGCATTGCAGGAAAAAAAGTATTTTCAATAGGAGACCAACCTTTATTTGATGCACTGTTTTTGAAAGAACAATATAATAATAATCATATTTTAAAAATTAGTTCAAAAATTGACCAGGAAGAACATGAAGGGAGATCTATAAATAAGAGTAATTCAATAACAGTCTAAGGTGTTGCAAAAATGTTTCATGATACCTGCACATATCTATAATGAAAGTGCTAGAAATAGAGAGGAATTCTCTGAATAAGAATTTTTACACATTTTTCATAGTGCTTGTCCCTCTTTGTTGTCCTCTTCCTTTTTTTTTTTTTTCCTTTGAAAAATGGGTAAGTGTTTCTCTTTTAGATTGAATAAGGACTGGAACACCAGAGGACTAATTTGTTTGAGATGCTGATATACAATGATATCTACCTGCTGACTCCTGCCTTCATCTGCCATTCAGGATGAGCAAATGTTTGGCTTTGTAGATGTTTGAGACATTTGGAGAAGATTTCTCATCTGCCTTTTAACCATGTGTTCTCCACAGGAGGTTGAGACCAGGTGGAAATGATTTTCACCATTCCCAAGGCTTTTGTTTCCCTTTTGTTGACCTGTGGCACTTCCATAATAATGCACCAAACTTTCAGGGTTTATCTTTTGGTGCTTCACCCAGGTACAACAGGTGTACCTGTCTGATGTGTAGCTGCTTAAACTTCATTAGTTGCACACCAAAGGTAAAGCAAAGAAAACGATTGAAGTGACCAGAAAAAGATGTCACTGGTCACTGAGTTCGATTTAGTGTTTTATTTACTATTTTGGTCTTCTTCCAGCTGCTTGAAAAGGTGCATGTTGTATGGGTTCAAACTGAGGGAGGGAAAGTTTAGGTTAGATATTAGAAATAAGTTTTTTGTGGGAAGGGTGGTGAGACACTGTCCCAGGTTGCCCAGGGAGGCTGTGGCTGCCCCAACCCTGGCAGTGTTCACAGCCAGGTTGGATGAGCCTTGAGCAACCTGATCTAGTGAGGAGGTGTCCCTGCCCAGGGCAGGGGGTTGGGATTAGATGGTAAGGTACATTCTAACCCTTAAATTCTATGATTCTATGATTTTATTACTTTAATGAGACATGAGATGCACACTTGAAAAAAACACTTGTTTCACACTGGTATGTGTGAGAGGTACCCATTTTTAAACACCTCTATGTGGTTCACTACCACAGTTCATTGAGTTCCAACATATTTCACCTTTGACTTCTTCCAGAAGGATGGTCTCTAAAGTATGAAACAAAGAAAATTACTTTAATGGTACTGTGGCATATTTTTAATTTGCACCGTAATGGAAACAGTTTTTTACTCTTCTATTGTATTTTCTTTTAAGGGAATATTTACATATCCAAAAAGTAGTCCTCTCCATATTCAGAGATAAGTACTTTAATACAGCCACTTATGTTGTGTATTTATGCAGGTGTTTTGCAAAAGAGCAAAATACTTGCCTGTAACAGGCTGTGATGACATGGGCATCCTGAGAATATAAATTTTTATGAAGAATAAGTCCCTTGGTAATTACAGATGTGTTAGTGACTTTCTGCTTTCACTAAGAATATCTCAAAATCCATTCATTCTGTGCATTTTGGGTTTGCAGGGGTTTTTACAGAGTAGAGAAGACATTTTACTTCCCTTCTATAAATTACAGTTTATTCTGGGAAGCCATTTCATGCCTTGCTTTTATTTATTTCTAATAATGCATTTTTTTGTCAAGCTCCAGAGTGGGAAGAGACGAATTAAGATGCAGAGCTTTAGAACTCCTTCTTTTCTATTTTTTTTTCCCTGTGGTTACTTACTTAGTCTTATAATTGCCATGATATGTCAGGTAGTTGAGAATTCCATTCTCTGAAGTCCCAGTACTCTGCCTTCTTCATTATAATAAAAGTGCCATAGTTAACTCCCTCTCAAAGTCAAATTACCAGATTGTTCTCTCTTCAGTTGTGATTTTGGACCTTGGTGATAAAAACATCTTCCAATATGGAGCCTGCTCATGTCTTGGTCATAGTCTTCTTTTCTCCCTGGGATTCATTTGAACCTGTGGTTGCTGAAGTCATTCCCAATTCTCTTCTACTATTTTTCATGAGACCTGACCTCAGTTCTCCTGCATATGTTGATGGATGAATATCTTGTTTCCTCATTTAGACACTGGATTCCCTCTTGAAGTGCATGGACAACCTGTAATCCTGAACTCCTTGAGAGTGACTGTCCATTTCTTGACTCATCTCAGCCTTTTTAGTTGTTTTCCATTCATTTCATCCACAATCCTGCACTTCTGGCCTCTGGACAGTTGTCTCTCCTTCCAACATGCTTTGTTGACAAATGCAGTCATTCTCTCCATAAAGCAATGAAAGTGATGGAATGGAGTAGT
>NW_008678265.1:0-7565 GCF_000695815.1 Acanthisitta chloris | reverse complement strand
AGAGTTTATTTGCTGGAGAAATTAAATTTCTGGCAACTCCGAGCTGTTTGTGACTTTAGTTTCAAATGTGTGAAGTAACTGTGCCTGAAGAAATGTTTAGAAATATTCAAAAAGCATTGCCATTGGATTTTTACTAACTGATAAGGCATGTAGCTCAGACAGCTCAGCTGCCTGAGGCAACTTGGAAAGAGGAGAGGCAAATTCTACCCCACTAGAGGGGCTGCTGTTTCACTCCTCTGGGTCAAGGAGGGAAAGCAGCATTGAAAGCAATACAGTGGCCTTGTGAGACTTGAGCTCCTGTTATCATTGAGAACAGCATTACAGCAGAGGATGTTAAGAAACCCATCCTCAAATGTGATATGGTGTCATGATTTGTACAGATGTGACAGAAGGAAAGTCAGTCTGCTTAGGCAGATGTGTGCTGATCTAAACTTGGGTCTTCCATGACCTGGGGGAATAATCTAACTACCCTGACACAGGATAAAAGGGGAAGCAAAACAAACTGGGGTGTCCTGAAACACACAGCCCTGGATGATAAAACAAGGAGTTACAGAGTTTATTAGTAGTAAAGTAACATCTGGTAAAATATATTCCAGTCATATTCACATTCCTGTTTTTTAAGAGTGATGTACTCTTATAACTTCAGTCCATGGAGAATGTACAGTTTAATTGACAGACAGGCAAAGGGTGAAAAGGAAAACAGAGACACAAAGACTACAAAAGGTGTTGCTGAAAGTATTATCATAGGGCAGTGACAGAGATGGAGGCAGAACAAAATCTCCTGTTGTTTGTCACAGCTACAAATAGTCTGTCCCATCCTTCCAGGTAGCATTCAAACACTTCTCTTAGATTATCTTCTTATCTTCATGGTATGTCCCACATAACCTTTTAATTTCCTCTTTCCTCCCACACTCCCACCTCCTTGGACTACAAAACACACTGAATATTAGACAAAGGTGTATTTTGTTACATAATAGTGATTTAATGATGATGTACGAATGATGTTAGAAATGTTGTTGGGTCACTCATGGACATTAAAATTTTCAGAGGTCAGGGCATCATTAAATGAGATTAATTCAGTTGTGCACATAGTATTTGTCAAGGTTTGTAACCCTCCCATGCAGTTCAGGTATTCATAACAAGGACTGATCTCCATGCCCCCAGTGGTAAACTTGCCTCTCATATAAGCTGAAGGTATTTGTCTTCCAGATGCCTTTCCTGATGTTCAAACCTGAGCCTTGTGAAAGCTGTTGCCTTTCTACCTTGGATGCCCCAGTGCCTTTGCTCAGTGCTGGGGACAGAAACAATGAACTCACTTTTAGCATTCACAGGCAGGGATGAAGGAACATCAATCTTAGTCACTCAAAACTAGAACGTTGTATTCAAGATGTTGGTTCAAGAAAAACACAGAACAAAACAACATCTATCAGTGAAGATGAAGGAGATCCTGTTTCTGCCCAGCACAATGATGAAATTGTTTGTGAACAGTTCATACTTTTCTGTAAGTGACACCCACAGGACTCATTATTCCTGCTCCCTGAAAATACTGCTAGGGTCAGTGAAATGCAGTGCTATCATCTATACTGCCATTGAACCAGTACATGTAAATTAAAACACAAAAAAAAAAGAATAAGTTTTGATCATTGCATTTCCATGATTGCTTTTCCTTGTCCACTGGGCCAAACAACACCATCTCTGCCCTTCTCCTCCCACAGTTCCTCTTTGTCCCTCTCCCCACTGTCCCTCACACTAATATCTCTTCAGTCTCCTTTTGGACTTGGAATTCCTCTCTCTGGAGGTAGCTACTATGCCAATTTGAGGGCAATTTTAGAAAACATTCTGCTTTAAAATATGCTAAATCCATGCTTATGAAGCATTGGAACTGTACTGTAGTAGAGTGGAGACTATAGAATAATGTCTGGGCACTACATTTGTAGGTAGCTCTAAGTATTTCAATTTGCACCTTGATGAAGAATTTCCAGTGGTGCACAGCCCATCCTCCTGATTTGTTTAGATTGTTGACTCTACAGTATTTTCTCTGATCATTCACTAGGTTCAAGCATCATTTAAAAAGCTTTTCTGCAACTTTCAGCTTCTGTGCCTCTTCCCTCCACACCCACGAAGCATTTTTCTGTGCTCATCTCCAGCATAAAGGAGTTCCTCTGAAACTACCATAGTGTTTGAATTTATGGACCTCCTCTTTTGTATTCCTTGCTGCCAGTGATGTCTCATGCTTGATCAAGGGTGACAGCTGAGGTCTTCAATGGGACAATTGTACCCAAGATGTTCAATAGGTGTTAAGTGAGCAGTTATCTTGCTACTGATGGTGGCCAAGACCTACCAGAACAGTAGAGGTGTCATTACTGCTGCTCATCTTGCTCACTGCAGCAGTTGGCAAGTACTGCCAGTCAGCAGGGAATGGTTAGGGTGAAGGAGACCCAATCAGGCATGCTGTAATTTACATCTGATTGATGAATGCATAGAGAGTGTGGAAACACCAATTAGAAATAAAACTGTGGCAGTGAAGGTTTTGGGATGTGCTGTTTCTCTTACCCTTTGCTTCTTGAATAGAACCAAGAAAGCTTGGAAGGTCTGACAGTTAAAAGAAATTCAAGAGGTAAATTCTGTGTGTGTCCACAGCTTAATTTGGATTGCATTGCAATGTTTGCAAAGCTTTGCAAAAAAGGATGACAAAATGTTTATTTTGCAAAACTTTGCTTACATAAATTTGAAATGAAAATATAATTTTCAAAGAAAGGTAGAATTTTAAACCATTTATATCCTCATTTTCAGCATAGTTCCTGATTATAATAATTATCTAGAATTAACTTGTGATATGATTTTGAAAATTCTAATTCGACCATAATAGAAACCTGAAGTAATTTTGCTGTTTCGTTTTTAGAATATGCTGCTTTCAAAGACATCAAAATAATTTTTCAGATTGTCCATGCTGAAGGAATCAGCCTTACTATCATATTCTGTCCTTAAGCCAGGATTGCCAGTACTCTGATTTTGATTCATATGATCTGCTTTATGCAGTCTGAATCCTTCCTCTCTTTCTGTTTTTGTGTGTATCTCCCCAGTATTGTGATCAATATCATTTAGATCAGTATAGAAAAATTGGAGTTGATATGAATTATCCTGTGCTAGATTTTGAAATTCCTTGGAAAATGTGTAAAGCCTCTAAACATCTACCATTCCCTGCACCTTAAAAGAATCATCTTTGCTCTGACCACATAATTGTTAAATTGTGCATGCAAAATGGCTGGAGGATATTCTGTCTCTTTTCCAGTAGGTTATCAGGGAAAACTTGCCAGAGAACATTGTGTTGTTTATATATCCTCCAGGTTAAGAACTCAAAGGTCAATAGTTGCCAAAAGCAGTTTCACTTAGTAACTTACTACTTTTCCCAAGCTCTGCAACCTGCCTTGCCAGTGATCCTTATCATTTATTAGTCAAAGTGTACAAATGCAGCTCCTGGATCTGTACCCATAGGCAAGTAATCTTGCGTTACTGAAATAATCTGACCACTTTCTAGCAGAATTAATCATGATGATTAATTACTTGCATAAGCAAATATTACCTATAAATACATTGAGCTTACATTGTAATGTTGCTGTTTCTTTCCCAACACTTCTCACTGAGGGAATCTGCAGTGCAACTTGATCAAGAGAAAGCTTTCCCTGCGCTGGATTTAGATATTTTGTTTCGTTAAATAGCTAAGAACAGTATTGGTTTGGTTTTATTTTCTTATTTTTTTAAATGAAAAAAATCATTGTACTAATATTTCTAGATTTCGAGATAGGGTGTTGTCAAGTTTTTTAATTACATCTGTCTTCTAACAGCTTGTTTTTATCTGTAAATGCCTTATGACACCCTATTGTTCCTGTTGCATTCTGATGGAATTGAAATGAAAATTAAGGTTATCTTTTCTCTTGTTTTTTGGCAGGGAATGCTTTTTCTTTTATTTACAGGCTTTCAAAACTGTTGATTTAAAAGGAATAGTATACATATATATTTCTCATTTAACAGTTGATTTAAAGGACACTTCCAGGCCGGATGTTCTGTTAAAGTTGATAGATTTTTTTGTTTAGTTAAAAGGTATTCCAAAGTGCTGATAATAGTTCTGTCTCTGGCAAATACTCTTAATAGTTCTATTCATTTCACAGGAGTTCTGTCTTTTTTTCTTTTCCTGAGCACTTACCTTTGGTAATTCTGGTGTTTAGCTGAAGTTGTCTTTTAGTCAAAGCTGCCTAATAATTGCTCAAACCAGCTCTGTGCTGAGAGTACCCAGATGAAAAGATAAATTTAAAAATGTTTTGGACCCTAAAAAGTAAAGCCATTCATGCTACATCATGTCATAAAACACCCAAGTAAAATTACCTTAGATTTTGGAATACAGCTATTTTATTTTTTTTATGACTGTGTGTACTAAAATAAGACCCAATAACCAAAACCAAACCCAAACTCAAAAATACAGAAGCCTTTATATGTTATCTAAAGTAGAGTGCTTAAAAAACAAATCAACCAGGTTGGAAAAGACATCCAAGATCATCAAGTCCAACCCTACCGTGGTCACTAGACCATGGCACTAAGTGCCACATCCAGTCTCAGCTTGAAAACCTCCAGGGATGGTGAATCCACCACCTCCCTGGGCAGCACATTCCAATGCCTGAGCACTCTCTCTGGAAAAAATCTCTTCCTAATATCCAACCTAACCCTCCCCTGGCAGAGCTTGAGTCTGTGCCCTCTTGTCCTGCTGCTGGTTGCCTGGGAGAAGAGACCAACCCCCACCTGACTCCAACCTCCTGTCAGGGAGTTGCAGAGGGTGATGAGGTCTCCCCTGAGCCTCCTCTTCTCCAGGCTGCACACGCCCAGCTCCCTCAGCCTCTCCTCATGCCCCTTGTGCTCCAGTCCCTTCACCAGCCTCATTCAAATGAGGCTCATTCCATTCAGAAAGACTTGGATTTGCTTCCTTTTAATTGTGATGGCATCATCAAATCAAATAACATAGTTAATGAATATTAAAGCCAAAAAGAACAAAAGAAAACAAATGGACCATGATGGGAAAACAGTAGCTGCAGTACAAGAAATTAATCTAAGCAGATAAAGCAGATGAAATATCATGAAGCACTGAAAGAAAAGAAATGAAAACAGATTGTCATCAGATCCTTTCTTGTCCCCAAAAGTTTGATACCATTTCTTTAGGGAATAGTTTGCAAATTATATATATGATATGTGTAGCACAACCATAAACAGCCATGCAATTTGCCTCACTTACAATCTGTTCCATGATCTTTGTTCATCTCAAAGAAGAAAGACAAGGTGCAGATCTTGGAACAGGAGGTTGGGGAAATAAATCAGAGCTGCAGTTAATGGAACTGTTTTGGGACATTACAATTGTAAACGTTTGCCAGTTTTTCTCTCTGCATATTCCAAGTTTTATGCTAAATCTTTAGTTTCAGCATCTTTGTGTAAAGTTTGTTAACACTTTTTAACATAGACAATTAGCAAACAATGAAGATAATTACTTGGAAATTTTGTTATATATATGGTAAAATCTAGATTTTTGTTCAAATATACAGATATGGAAGTAATCTCCTTGTGACATGGGCAGCAAAGTATTCATCCTCTGCTTTTGCTTGGGCTTTGTTAGATCTGTTTGGGTGCCAATAAACAAGCATGATTAAGGAGAAACCTGTAGTGGAGAAAATTACATGTCTGAAGTATTAACTGGTATCTTCAGTGGTGCTTACTCTTTCTGTCATCAAACTTGTTATCCTCAGGTCTGTAACTGAGCTGTACTTAGACATTTATGGCTATAAATATCTTCTTTTTAGGTAAAAGACAGTTTACTCTGCAGCATCTGTGTGTGAGAGGGAGAGAGTGTCTCTCATAAGTTGCTGTCAGAGCATGGGAAAACAAAATCCCATCATTTTTGTTGCCCTTTGTTCCACTCCATCCATACCCCAGTCATGCATGGCCAATTGCCACTGACCCCTACTTTACCCCATTTTCTTTCCCCATTTGAGGCTGCACGTGTGACTGCACTGAGCAGCAGTGTGTTTGGAAACTGATTGTACAACTCTGTCCAGCACAACCTGTGCAGAAACATGAGCAGCTCTGTGAGGACCCACAACCTTCTGAGGTGATCAGTCCAGACATTCAGTTCCTGCCTAACCTTATTGTGTCTGCTACAGGTTGCAGGATCACTGGAGTAGAAATGCAGGATATGAAGCTTGGCTGGAAATGGCTAAGATGTTTTCATCATATTACAGAATTTGTGCTCTTTCTGCCATTTAATTTTGTCTTCTCACTGAGATGCAGCTATGTCTCTTTCCACGCTTGCTTTGCCCACACCCTCTCATCGAACAAAATAGCCACTGCAATCAGAGAATATTTTGTATTATAAAGGCTGATCATAGAATCATAGAATCAACTAGGTTAGAAAAGACCTTAAAGATCATCAAGTCCAACCCTACTGTGGTTACTAGACCATGGCACTAAGTGCCACATCCAGTCTCAGCTTGAAAACCTCCAGGGATGGTGAATCCACCACCTCCCTGGGCAGCACATTCCAATGTCTGATCACTCTCTCTGGAAAAAATCTCTTCCTAATATCTAACCTAACCCTCCCCTGGCAGAGCTTGAGTCTGTGCCCTCTTGTCCTGCTGCTGGTTGCCTGGGAGAAGAGACCAACCCCCACCTGACTCCAACCTCCTGTCAGGGAGTTGCAGAGGGTGAGAAGGTCTCCCCTGAGCCTCCTCTTCTCCAGGCTGAACACCCCCAGCTCCCTCAGCCTCTCCTCATGGCACTTGTGCTCCAGTCCCTTCACCAGCCTCGTTGCTCTTCTCTGGACCTGCTCCAGCCCCTCAATGTCCCTCCTGAACTGAAGGGCCCAGAACTGAGCACAGGATTCAAGGTGTGGCCTCACCAGCACTGAGTCCAGGGCAATGCATGGCAGTATAGAGCTGAGCACAGAAATAGTTCACTTATTGTTTTCCATACATATATAAACAGGATTGCCAGGTATGTGCTTGCAAATAAACCTACTTCTGTCAGAGATAATGGTAAAACTTGTACAACTTTTTAAAAGCCAGCATTTGAATTTAAAATATAAAGGTTGGTTGAAATAAACTTGCCTGTTCCTCTGAATAAGATTTGGAAATAAATTCTTGCTTGTCCTCATATTAGAAAGAGGAAAATATGAAGTGTGCTTATGATGTGACAGCTGATTCAGTGTACACATGGATGTTTCCCCCACCAAAAAAAATAAACAAAAAAACCCCCATGAGAATCTGTAACAACCTAAAATATAGCAAAAATTATGGCACAGGTGACAGTATTTAAAAATATTTTTTTAAGTAATAGAAAATGTTTTGTTATGTTGTAATGTTGAACACAGAATTACTGCTCTATGGTTAAACATGCAAAATCCATGAAAAGGAGAACTAATGTGGTTGTCAACATTGTTGCTTTGTTAATATGCCTTACAATATAGGTATTTAAACACAATCAAGTGTCACATATATAGTCATATATATCAGCTTCTCAGCTTGTGCATT
>NW_008678264.1:18874-55533 GCF_000695815.1 Acanthisitta chloris | reverse complement strand
ATATAACATGAAGAACAAACAAAAACTCTGTGAAGTCTTGGAAGAATTTTGATACTGTTTTTCTAAATATGTTTTATCAAATTAACCAAATAAACATGAAAGCAACTAAAAGCATTTTCATGCTGTTTTAACAGGTTTTGTCAGGTTTTTAGAAGGCTACTACATTGTGTTAATAACTAAAAGAAGAAAAATGGCAGATATTGGTGGTCATGCAATATATAAAATAGAAGATACAAATATGATCTACATTCCAAATGACTCTGTAAGAGTCAGTCATCCCGATGAAGCCAGGTAAATAATGGTGGTAATGTGTGTACTTTTTGAATATCTTCTAAGCAATGGTGAACTGCAGCTAGAAATTTCAGTCATGGATTCCCCTATATTAGCATGTTATTCAGGCCATTTTAGCTTATTTGAATGGGCTACAAGTTCTGTGGCCTCCAGCCTGAACAGTAAATACAACTGTTAAAATTTTCCAGGGCTTTTTGTCCACGTCTTCATGTCATGTCAGAGCTATCTCCATGAGATCTCATCTCCATGAGATCTCCATGACATGTCAGAGCTACAGCTTAGCAAATCTACACCAGAAAGCATCAAATATAAGCATTGCTCTTACAAGGGCAAAGTAATGCTAATACTGGTTTGCATTGTTTGAGGCACTGTTCATTTGTTAGTAGCTCTAGCATGATGTTAATCTCACCTGAAGAGAGCTTTTGTGCCCTTCAAAGAGTGCTGAATAGATTATGAAATGATTCTGGGCTGCCAGACTCTTGTTAATGTTGCTGTTGTAAAGGGTGATAAATTGACTGAATGGTAAGTTTTAACTGCTTCTTTCCTTTTGAGGTTATTTTTTTTTTCCTAAAGACAGAAATCTGAGCCTTTGATCGGCAGGGAACCTTGTTTGAAATGTACAGCTACATCCCAGTGGTGTTTTTATCAGGTTATGGTAACTTTACCTCTATGAAATACCAGGCAAATGGTATCAATAAACTTCTTTTCAGTCTGTGCCAATTGTCAGTAGTCAGAAAGTGATAGTTTATGATAAACTGTTGTCAGGCAATAAATCAAGCTAGTGGCAAATACAAAAAAAAAAATTTCCACTTTAAGTCAGGATTGATCATGAACCTCATTCTCCCCTCTTTATTTAATCCAGATGCTGCATTCTTGTAGAATTACTTGTCAAAACAGTTACAGTAAGATAGGAAGGGAACCTATGGTTAGAGTCAGTATTTATATGTAGTTTAAGTTTGAGATCCTCTGAATGACTTGTCTGTCTGATTAAACTAATAATTTTCCCTTTAACTTGAATTATTTTGCTAGGTATCTGAGAATCTTTCAAAATGTGGACCTTTCTAGCAACTTCTACTTTAGGTTGGTATAGTTACTATTACTTTAAAAAAAATGTCTACTTGCTATAAGATTGTAGTTTTTGCTTTTGATACCCAAGACCTTTAAGTTGATATTCTGGGGAAATTAGACACATGATCATGCTGCTTGTCCATTTTCATCTGTGTCTTTTGAACCTGCTTTCTCTTTCAGCCAATTGGTTAGGAATTTAGTCTCCATTAGTTTAAAAACTATAGAACTATTAGTGGTGTGGTAGAAATTAAACACTGAAATTGCTGTTTCCACTGACTGTTTGGTCTTGCCAGATTATGCAGAAATTCTCTCTGGAAAAGTACTATATTTCAGGGGTTTGCTTGTCCTTTTGTTTTTATTTTCTTGATCTCATTTTCCAGAAATGAAGCTTTGCCTTGGTTCAGAAACAAAAGACAGAGATACAGGTCCTCATCTAAGATATACCCTGTGTGAAGTGTCTTTCCTAGAGCACTCTAGGCATTAACAATTCTCTTGTGTATTGTTTCATATATGCCATGCCTAAGGCAAGTTCATGTGTCCCAACTACTATTGCACGAGATTTTTGGGACAGCAGAAAAATGAGGGAAAAGTGGTGTTAGACCTGGAAGTAGCAGTTAGAAGACTTGAAGACTTTAAAAAATTAAATCCTCTTGCAAGTACCAATAAACATTATCAGCCTACAAGAAAGTCCCTCTTGGAAAATAAAGGCTTCTTGTCACAGCTGAATCCGTGAACACAAACCATATGAAAGTTTCGTGTCTGTTTTGTGCTTTTGCATGGGAAGTCTTTTTCACAGTATAAAACCTCAGGTTTTCTTCCATGCTTTGCCTCCCAGCCCTAACATTACACTTCTCCCCCTCCTTGCTTGGAGATGATGAATTTTTTTGTTTCTGTGGTTGTCCATAGAGAAGGTTCTTATACAATTCTCTAATAAACATTTATCATGGAATGAATCACAGAATGGTCTGGGTTGGAAGGGACCTTAAAGATCATGTGATTGTATCCCCCTCCCATGGGTGGGGACACCTTCCACTAGATTAGCCCCACTGTCCCTGGCCTTGAGCACTGCCAGGGATGGGGCATCTGAACTTCTCTGGGCAGTCTGTTCCACTGTCTCACTACAGTCACAGTACAGAATCTCTACTCTAAATCTCTTTGCTTTTAATTTAAAACCATTCACCCTTGTGTTATCACTGTCTGTCTGTGTAAAAAGTCTCCCTCTTTTTAATAAGCCCCCTTAAGTACTGAAAGGCTGCAGTGAGGTTTCCCCAAAGACTTTTCTTCTCCAGGCTGAAACTGCAGAACTGAGATAAGCTACATACTTAAAGTTTCCTGTGCAGGAAAAAAAAGAGTGAATGACTTGTACAGAAGTATATTTTTGGCACAAATTAAACCTGTGTGGCATAAAATGAAAACTTTCTTACTGACAGATAATTTATTGTTTATGTTTTGGTTTTCATTTAAAAAGTCATTTCATAGAACTTTTTTATGATCTGTGTTTCAACTACATGTTTAGATTGCTTTTCACTTTTGAAAGGAGAAACTTAAGGTGATACTAATATTCTTTCTTATTGTTTAGAATATTTTTAATATATCAGCTTCATTTGAATTGTTCTTGGCTGAAATCATATACCATATTTTTATGCATGATTTTCATATAAATCCTGAACAAAATTAGAAGTTAGTTATAAGAAAACATTTGGTCTAAGGGGAAAGTGGACGAATAGACAAGTTATGTGTCTTACCGAGCTATTGTTTAAATTTGAGGACAGATACAGTTTTTGTGGAACAAGTTTTTGACTGTTTTGCTTTCAGGCAGCAGTTAGAGAGTAGCACTACTTAAATCTCAGAAAAATTAGGTTGTCTGTGTATATGGATATTTCTGGGGGAAATTTTTGGTCTTCTGGACTGCTTCTTGGGACAGGGTGAATTCAGTTTCTTGATATGCTTCGTTCAAAAGGCATGTTCAGTTATCAGTTAAAAGAAGAATATAAACATGTTTTCAGCTCTTGTGAGCTGTAAACAGTTTCTATGTTTGTAAAGCTTCTTTTGGAAATAGTCTGTGTGATTTGCCATTATAGAGTCAGAATCTGTGTATCTGGTTTAAAAGTCTTTTTAATGGATAAAATAGTGCTTTGTTAAATATAAGTACAGAGAGTAAGAGGGTCAGAAAATTCCTCTGCATCTGCAATTATTAACAAATGTTAACTGTCTATCAGTTACAGCTATGATCTGTCTCACTCCCTTCAGTATAATCTTACTGTCCTGAGAATGCCACTTGAGACATTAAAAACTGAAACAACTCAGACTCGTCAAGAGAGTTTTGATATATTTGAAGATGAAGGACTTTCCACACTGGGGGGAAGTGGTAAGAAAATGCACCTAATTAAAACTGCTGTTGTTGGTTGTGAGTACATTTAGAATGTGTTCCACTTAAGTTTTCTTTAGAGAAATGTTCAGGCCTTTTGTATAGGTCAGTAGTCTCCTAGGAGTTGTGAGTCAGTAAAAGATTTTGTAAAGTGCCAATTACAGATGTTTCAATTTGGACAATGTAATTTCTAGGGTTGTGTAATCATTGTTTTGTTAAGTTACATTGCAGCTCAGGGAGATGATTGAGCGTGCTGACATTTTTCAACAATTGATTATTCAGCTGACTTGTAAGTCTCCCAATAGGAGTGAGAGTGGGGAGAAGTAACTGATTAAGCACATATAAATCTTGTTTGTTTCATGTCAGAGAATACCGACACCAGAGGAGTTATATGAAGTTAGTATCATCTCCATGTACTAAACCCTGTCAGGAAGTGTGAGAAAAATTACTGATTTCAGTTGAAAACTACAGCCTTCATTTTGAATCTAATGTATTTATAGGAGTATAAAAATGACCAGAGAGAAAAACTATTTTCTCTCCCTTTTCCTTGTACACACACACACACAAAAGTTTCCCCTGAAGTTCTTAATAATGGATTTCATTCTGTTGAAAGGAACCTCCACCCCTCCAAGAAAAAGGTACTAGTAATATGGTCATATAAATCAAGATATCAGGAATGGGTTATCACATACTACGATGTCAGAAAGGACCATAAGGAGTGAAGGGAGCAATAATTCTTCCTCTGCAAAGACTCTTACCTGCATGATCCCTCAGGAATCCCTATACTGGCATCATCTCTTCTATGTCTGTGTGAAAACATTGGGAAATTACTGCCCTAATGTTGACCCCATCAGCACTGGGTGCTAGTCATGTATCTGTTCATAGAATGTGTGTAAGAAGTAGCCTCCTGTCACTCAAGAACAAACTCTCTCCAAAGTAATGGTGCTAGCAATAAGAGGGCAAATTGCTGACTAAGTGCTTGTGACCAGGTTCTGCTGAAGGTGTGAACTCCTTCATCCAAATATTTTGTTTACATCAATTTTCCCTGGGCTTATGTCAAGTTGGGTGGCTAGGTAGCAACAGTTTGTCCAACAGCTGCATTTTCACCCACAGTCTGTTAGGAGAACTCCATTTTTTCCTTGTCCAGAACATTTGACTGCTATAGTTGACATACACACTGCTGTGATATAATTCATCCTGCCAGAAACTTCATGTGGAAAAAGTACGCAAAAAATGGTGGTGGTGGTGATAGAGTTCTTGTACTCAGTCTTCTTTGTAAGTTTCAGATTCATTCAATTCTCTTCACCACCTTTCAGTAAACAGTTGTCATCTTGGTCCTGATTTTTGAAACAGAAAAACACTCAGGTTCCAGATAAATCAGAACCTAACTTAATTCTCATGTCTAAAATAGCTACATTTCTTGGTGTTAGTGCAAATTAGGAAAATTACACTAAATTATGTGAAAAGGGATTGATGTGCTTTTTGTCAAAGGGGACAGGGCCGTGCATGATCTTCCAGAGCCTAGTAGGTAACTCCAGAGGTGACTCAGAAGTGAAAAGCTTATAAAGTCCTCCCATGCGTTTTTGCCTTACTGGAATTCACAACTTGATCTGTTTCCCTTGTTACCAAATCCCTTGCTGCTACCCTGCAGAGATCTCTTTTCAGTACTGAAATATCAGTAATTTCTGCATGAAGGCGCTCAACGCCTGCAGTGACTGGCAACCATAGGAAAACTGCAAATCCTCACCAGTGCCAGACTTCAGCATGTGCCTGAAGTTTTCTGTGTTTGGCAAACTGCAAGAACATGAGGAAATGATACACTGAGTTACAGTCAAGGGAAAATCAGAATAAAGATCCAATCACCCTGATTTTAAAACTGTCCAGTGCAGGTAAACTTGCCTCTGAATTGCTAATGCCTTTTCATTGTAACAACTTCCCAGGTGTATTTGGGATTTGCAGTAGGCCCTACGAAAAGTATGTGTGGAATGGCAAACTTCTGGAGGCAGTGAGGAGCACAGTGCATCGTGACTGGCTGCTGTATATTATTCATGGCTTCTGTGGGCAATCCAGTATCCTTTTGCTGTTGTAATGAGTGTTGATTTATCAATTTTTTTAACAAAAAGTTTGAACATTGAATTTTTTCTTTGTCATATAAACACCTTTCAGTTTTAGAATTACTGTTTGGCTTTTATTTTTGTTGCTTTTCTTGGTTTTATGCTGAATAAGAAATATGGTTACTGTTTTATAGCAGGGCCCTGACAACAGGTAGGCTGTGTTCTCAGAGAGGCTCTGTTTATAAGCATGGGATTTGGCAGTAAAGAACTTGAGAGGATTTTAAGGCTCAGCTGTGGTTTATTACAGATATTAAAGTAAAGGAAGAAAAGCTAAACTACTGAATTGCTGCCGCAGGAATTTTCTCTTACTAATCTTCATTAAAATGTATTTTAGTAACTGAGATTTGCAGAAGTTCTTCTATTTACTGTGTTTCTCTTGAAGATGATGGCAGAACTTCAGGCCTGCTGTGTGAAGAGAGTTAACATCAGAACATCTGAAGAACTGTTTTCTTGAATATGTATTGTTTAAAACAGTTAAATGGGAGGAGGAGGGGGAAAATGTAATGTGATAAGAATGTAATATATTACACAGACAGAACCTAGACAGAAAACTCGATCTGTTTTTATGTACCACTATTTCATTTGTGGTCTTACTTAATCAAAGTAGTAGCTGTGAATCTGACCAGCAGGATTGTGCCTGCAACTGCTTAGTGTGTGAGGAAATGTCTACTTTCCTCTTCCCTGTGCCTCCCTTGCACTAAGGAAACAGTGACAGTCATGCTAGGCATCTCATTCTATCCTTTTGTTTTTAGTAAAACAGGGAGAGGACTAGAGGGAATGGTCATAAGCTAAGACAGGGGAGATTCAGAATAGATGTTAGGAAACTTTTTGCCCTGTTAGGGTGGTCAGACGCTGGAATAGGTTGCCCAGGGAGGTGGTGCAGTCACCATCCCTGGAAGTGTTGAAGAGGCGTCTGAATCTGACACTGGAGGACATGGATGAGGGTTTACAGCAGAGTGTCAGGTTGATGGTTGGACTGGATGATCTTAGAGGTCTCCTCCAACCTTGATGATTTATGGAAAAGCTATGATCTATGGAAAGCTTATAAGCAAGGCACCACTGCATCTGTAGCCTGTTTGCCTCTGGCTTTCAGCTGTTGTTACTTAAGTAGTTACAAATTTATCTATTTCTCTACACAAGTAATGAGAGGGTGACTAATACACCTGATCTGAAAAGAGGAGCTCCCAAGCTTTAATCCCAGTATTCACAAAAGCAGTATCTGCAATACAAGGCGAATCTTGTGCCTGTTTCACCTTCATTGTCACTTCATAAAATAGAAATGCTTCTCTTCTGTATGTTGTGAGAAGTGATTTATGTATTGTAATGCAGATTCCCTTTCCAAAGTTCTTAAAACTGATTATTGAGAAGGGCAGTGCTCTCTCCCAGCTGGAAAATCAATTTGGAAGTGATACTCAGCACTGTTAGGCAATTTTAGTGTATCAGATATTTCAGTTTCATACACCTTTGTTAGAATTGATTTTTGTTTGCATAAAGTAAGGGATCAAAAAAAAAGTATGTAAACCTTAACTTCTCTTTCAAGAACTGTTAATATATGGTCGCCCTATATATGTCACTCTCATTGCCAGAAGATCAAGCAAATTTGCTGGAACACGTTTTCTGAAACGAGGAGCAAACTGTGAGGTAAATCAGAAATTATTTTAGGGGTTGCTTCCCCTTACCCCCCAGTGTGAAAGCTTGAGCTTGACTGACTGAAGAACTGAAATGGTTTAGAGGGTTGTCAGGGTTTTGGCTATAAACTGTACTATTAGAAAGTGTTATCACAGGTATCATTACAATAAAGTTGTTAAAATAATAAATGTAGTGATTCTTAACTGGCAATTGTTTTGGTTTTTTTACACTTAGAGATCATGTTATTTCCCAGAGTGAAAATATAAAAATCTAATAATATACATTTAGGGACGAATGGGAATTTAACCTTTGGTGTTGTTCTCACTTCTGTGATTTAGTGTCTTAGAGTTTAACTGTGCTTGCTTTGTAGTGATCAGTTCTCTGCAGTGCATGCAGCCCTCAAGTGTCTTGTCTGCATCATGTGTGTACTTCTGTTTGGTGTAGGGAGATGTTGCTAATGAAGTGGAAACGGAACAAATACTTTATGATGCTTCAGTTATGTCATTTTCCACGGGGAGTTACTCTTCCTACGTTCAGGTTCGAGGCTCTGTCCCTCTGTACTGGTCTCAAGATATTTCAACTATGATGCCTAAGCCACCCATAACATGTAGGTACAAATTATTCTTTGTGTTAGATTATGGTTAGTGCTGTGTCCTAAAGAGGCATCTGAGAGAATACATGAAAACTAAATTTGTAACAATGAATGCATTGCCCATGCCCTTGTGCTTTTTAGTCTTTGGGTAAAAAATGTAAGGAATAAAACCTTCATCTTAGACTTCACATTCAGAAATGGAGTATGAATAGTTTCTTTTTGAAGATGTGAGTTTCAGTTATGTTTATTTTGTGTACAAAGTTAGGTAAATTTATCTTTATATTGTGGATAAAATATTAAACCTGTTGAAAATGGTGGAAAATGTCTGGGCTAAGGTGAGTGGGACCAGGATGATTGTTCTTTGTAAGCATCTCTTGAAAGTTTAAGAAGTCACCTCCAATTTGGGAAAGGGAAACCTTTTTCTAACAGCTTTTGCATGAAAAGAGGGGAAGGTATGTAACTGTATCATTACTATCACAGAATTAAGTATGTATTTCTCGAAGAGTACTTTTAAGGGAGAATGATTTAAGTGACTCTGCAGTGTGATTAATATCATCCTGAGTGTGTATTTGTTGCAGTGGACCAAGCAGATCCTTTTGCACATGTTGCTGCTCTTCACTTTGACCAAATGCTTCAGAGATTTGGCTCTCCCATTATTATTTTGAATCTTGTGAAGGTACAATATTTTTTATGTTATGCTTATTTCTGTAGAGTCTCTGTAGTTTTGATTATGTTCTAAACTAATGCTAGCTTACAAATGGAATATTTTCTTCATAAATGTCATCCTGCATGGTGTAGTATATAACTCCACCTGCTTTCACTACAGTACTTCATAAAATGTTCCTCACATTTACAGACTTCTTCCAGTAACCTTTTACTGGTTTTTTTCAGGTTTGCTATTATCCTTTAGATGGGAGTCCAAATAAATTTACCACTAAATTTAAATTAGCACTAAAAATACTGAAATATTATGGTTCCATACAAAGTGAGGTTTGTAGATTTCTTGACACAAGTGGTCTCCTTACAATGGAGACTTATCTTCTGATGTTTGCGCTGTCTGGTAGAGTCATGGAAGTGTGAGTGGGAGAGAAAACCAAGACATCTGATGTTAGCTAACATGGTGGGAGCTCCACTGCAGTAATCGAATTCACTGCTGAGTGAGAGGCTGTGGTCCAAAGCCTGGAGTCTGGGTGGCTCTGAAATTTAGGTTATTGTATCTTCTATTTGTGTTGGAGTTATTTTTGGTTTGGGTTTTTTAATGTTCTAATCCAGCTGTTTTCTGTGGTCGTGTATGTTCCCACGTTTGAATT
Organism: Acanthisitta chloris; assembly: GCF_000695815.1. Classification (NCBI taxonomy): domain Eukaryota; kingdom Metazoa; phylum Chordata; class Aves; order Passeriformes; family Acanthisittidae; genus Acanthisitta; species Acanthisitta chloris. Next base: position 46,161 of record NW_008678264.1, on the reverse strand, counting down.
TAATTTGAATCATATCTTATATTTTTAGTCTTTAAAAAAATTAGTTTATCATATGAAACTGTCTTCAACTGGAAAAAGCATATTTTATGTGTGTGTAGGATGTGTTCCTAGTATAAAAATACAGTGAAAATACAAAAGGAAGGACTATAAAACTCTTTAAGTTGCAATAAGTGGCAACTAGATAACCTATTTTCAATTTCCAGCAGCTTTTCTGTGTAGGAGTGCTTTTAAGACTGTCCAAGAGTCTGTGGGATCAACTTAGGATACCATTTGTTGGCAAGAAATTTTTTTGTCTCCTGACACGTGAATCATTATCTGCTTTTACTCACAGGCTTTTGATGCAATGGCTGAAAATGCGTCTCTTTCTTTCCCTCTCAGTAGTTGCTTAATATTAAGATGCGAAAATTCATGTTTCTTTATTGTTTTATGTACTTCAAAAACAACAAAAAAGGAGGGTTGAGGGTAAGCCCCCAAATCTGAACACCTTTTTTTTTTATGTATGTTGCTGTTGCACAAATGCTAAGGGCTTCTCTCTCTTGTACTTTCATTATTTGATTTCCTAAAGGTTGATGAAATATAAATCTGTGCCCTCTTGTATCTTTAGGACTAGAGGGAATGGTCATAAGCTGAGACAGGTTCAGATCAGATTAAATGTTAGGAAAAATGTTTTCCCTGTTAGGGTATTCAGGCACTGGAATAGATTGCCCAGGGAGGTGGTGGAGTCACCGTCCCTGGAAGTGTTTAAGAGGTGTCTGGATCTGGTGCTGGAGGATATGGTTTAAGGGTTACAGCAGTGACAGGTTAATGGTTGGACTCGATGATCTTAGAGGTCTCCTGCAACCTTGATGATTCTGTGATTCTATGATATCTGTCTCTTCTAGAAGCTTGTTAATTAGTAATGAATATATTAGGCTTCTTTTGGATTTCTTTATTTGGGAGTGCTGTTTACAAGGTAAAACAGTTTCTGTAGCATAGGTGCAGTATAGGTTTTAGTTTGGGTGGAGTGAGAGGCAAGCAATATTAATACTTAGTGTGCCTGCTTCACGGCCTATTGGATGGTGCTCTGAGCAACCTGACCTAGTGAGTGGCATCCCTGCCTATGGCAGGGGCATGGAACTAGATGATCCTTAAGGTCCCTTCCAACCCTAATCATTCTCTGGTTCTATGAAAACATTTGGTGTCTTCAGACAATAGCAACAAAATTCTAGTTTTTAAAAATTGTTGCAAGACTAGGAGGTGGGAGCTGTTGTTCCCATCTCCTGACAGTAATGGAGGCAAATTTGCCTGAGTCCTCTTATACCCAAGAATTGAATGGGATACCTTCCCTTCTGCCTGTCTTTTTCCTTCTGTCTTTGTCCATTTCATCTATATTTCCACCTTTGTTTTTGTGTGCTCTTCTTTGCTCTTACAGACTTCCATTTTCAGCCAGTGATTATGCACAGTTGGAACAGGTGACTCTTACTTCTAATATAGATCAAAACCAAGAATGTTCAGATTTTTCTGTCTCTTCTGTTCTTAATTTAATTGTACTGGTTATGAAGAGCTGCCCACTGATGTTACAGCCTCCACTTTTAATTTCCATTCTATATACATTCATGGATGTGTATATGTGTATGGGTTGTATACATTTGTTAATGAAAATTAAGACATTAACTTCCTTTTCCTTTTGCTAAAGGAACGTGAAAAAAGGAAGCACGAGAGGATTCTTAGTGAAGAACTTGTTGCTGCTGTGACATATCTCAACCAGTTTTTACCCCCAGAGCATGCAATTATATATATACCCTGGGATATGGCCAAATACACAAAAAGGTAAAAGAGATCCTTTTTTGTGCTAGTGCTCTTAGCCACAATATAAATACTTGTATGCTACTGAATGTGTCACTGTTCAGTTGACTGTAGCTTAGGAAAGATGGGAGAATTTTGTTAAGATCTATGGACAGAATAAAACCCCAGCTTTCTAAAGGATTTTTAAGGTTTTCTGTGGTTTCTTACCCAAGTGGAGTAAGGCCTGAAAACTTTGAAATTCTCTGCAAAGGGGAATTTTAGAGAAAAGCCGTAATAGAATAAAAAAATCTATCAACATTCACTTTTAATTTTGAAATAGTCAAAACACTGCATTCTGTCAGGAGTTTCATTTCAGTCATTGAATTTGTTGAGCTACAAAATTTTGGAAAATGGAGAGGTTTGTATCTGGGTTATATTTAGGTCTAGAACACATGTCCTATGAAGAAAGGCTGAGGGAATTGGGTTGGTTTAGCCTTGAGAAGAGACAGCTCAGGGGTTACCTTATGGCTCTCTATAGCTACCTGACAGGGGTTGTAGAGAGGTGGGGAATGTCTCTCCTGCCATGGCTGCAGGGAGAGGACTCGAGGGAATGGTTGTAAGCTGAGACGGGGAGATCCACATTAGATGTTAGGAAACATTTTTTCCCTTTTAGGTTGATCAGGCACTGGAACAGGTTGCCCAGGGAGGTGGTGGAGTCACCATCCCTGGAAGTGGTTAAGAGGCATCTGGATCTGGTGCTGGGGGATATGGTTTAGGGTTTAGGGGCTACAGCAGAGTGGCAGGTTAATGAGGAGGCCTCTAAGATCATTGAATCCATTGAGGTTGTTGTTTTATTTTTGTCTCCACAGCAAACTCTGCAATGTCCTTGACAGACTGAATGTGATTGCAGAAAGTGTGGTAAAGAAGACTGGATTTTTTGTAAACCGACCCGATTCTTACTGCAGCATCTTGCGGCCAGATGAAAAGTACCTACAATTTATTTGATGTCTAATGAAGAATATCTATTCCTTGGGAAGCTGTTTGGAGTTTCTATGTCAATTACATTACTTCTTACTTTAAGACTTAATTTAGTATGAGAAAATACAATTCATTATTAGGTTACAGCCAAAAGGATTGCAGTCAGAGGCACATGCTAAGAAATGCTAATACAGAATGCAATTATGCTGTTGATGGTCTTCTTATACTGAATTCTTACTTCAAAACTTTATTTGTAACTTGCAATCTGCATCATGTGTCTTCATATAATGCTGTTGAGCTTTTTGAACTTAACCAAAGGAATCCTAAATTTGGATTTTTTAAAAATAGAGACTGTATTTGCTGACTGTTGCAGATTAAGTCTCTCAAGTCCCTGAAAATCCAGAAACAAAATAATTTCCACATTAAAAGTTCAGCAAGTTTTTGATTCACATTTTCATGTTAGGAATCTAATTCATCACTACCCAAATGGGTGTTTATATTTTACCTAAAGAGCTTCTTGGCTTTTTTAACCTCTCTTCATTTAGAAACAGTCTGAGCTCAGACTCTTAGAGCTTTTCTCTGCCATGCGGACACGGCGAGTATGAACTAGCAGGAATAGGATCAGTCTATTTGTGTAATGTTGTGTTCTGTAGAGATGGTGTGCTGAGTCTCAAATGTGATGGGTAGCTTGCCATAGCAGTGCTCTGCTCAGGCTAAGTACCCTTGCTAACTTGAAAATCCTCAGCAGTTCAGGGGTTACTTGTACTGAGCATAGCTCCTCCTCTGCCTCAAAACATCTTGAATTTCTGTTTCATGTTCTCAGGCTCTGGGGTACAATTAAGGCCTGCACTGATTGCAAGATCTGGACAATATGTATGTGTGTTATCTATGTATCTAGCATGTATGCCTAGAATCACGAGATGGAGATTCTATGCCTAGAATCATGAGGGGGAGATTTAAATCAACCACTTTGTGCTTCTGCATGTGTGAGACCTCTGCCTTCCAGTCATTGGCATTGTACCTACTTGAGTGCATGAAAACCTACCTGAGGTTTTTGTGCTCTCAGGACCCAATCTAGCAACTCTTTGTGTTGCTTATACTCTGTTTTATGGGGAACAAAGGCAATATTTTGTGTGGTTCTGGAATATTTCTAGTTCAAGGCTAGATTATTAATGTTATTTTGTTTAAATACAACATCTTACTGCTGCATAGAGCTCTCACTGCTTTCTGCTGTTCAGGGACATCAGTTTTACTCTGTCAGGTTTTTAATTGTCCCCATTCTTAGTTGAGCAGATCAATACATTATACGATCTGTTATTTTTTTAAAGTTATTTTAAAGTCATTCTGTTTTGTTTCTCTTTCAGATGGAATGAATTGGGAGGTTGTGTTGTTTCCACTGGTCGCTTGCAGGTACTAGACAAACTTTGAAAATTCATAGTAATAGTGATGTAGGTCAGCACTGCCAAAGCACCAGTGAACCATTTCACTTAAATACCTGGTTGGTGACTCACAGACTGCACTTAAATGAGTATTTATAGTAAACAGCATTATTGCTGTCCAACCTAGAAATCCAATTGGGAATTAGGGCTTAAAGTTCTTGTATGGTAGAACAAAACCTTATGCTGTTGGAACTGATGTTTGACTGGAAGTAGTCTGAGAAAGCCTGTATTTCAAACTAGTTTCCATTACTATTTAGTCTGTAATGTTAGCAGTGCAGCAAAAGTTAAACCAGCAGCATTTTAGCAGACTGCATCATATAACGTACAGAAGTGAGTTATGAGCATGCTCAACCCTGGTGACATATTCATGCACATGCACATGGGTTATTAAAAGCATCATTGCCAGTGTTGAATATTCTGTACATATTTACAGTTTCTATCACTAAAAGAAAATAAATCTAGAAACATGACTTTCTTTGAGGTCAGAAAAGTACTGACTAGACTGTGAACCTTACAGTACCAAATTTATACCTGAATGTCAGGATTGTATGCTCTGAGTACAGGTCATGTTCTTAAGAAGGGAATGGCCATGAGCTGAGCCAGGGGAGATTCAGATTAGATGTTAGGAAAAATGTTTTCCCTGTTAGGTTGGTCAGGCACTGGAATATTGCCCAGGGAGGTGGTGGAGTCACCATCCCTGGAAGTGTAAAAGAGACATTGGATCTGATGCTGAAGGATATGGTTTAGGGGTTACAGCAGTGACAGGTTAATGGTTGGACTCAATGATCTTAGAGGTCTCCTCCAACCTCGATGGTTCTATGATTAGTTGCTTTTGTCATCCCATTCATAATTTTGTAGTTCATGTAATTTCTAGAGCATGTGACCATTCTTTTACTAGCAGATGACTGGAATGTGTTTGTTGAGGACAGATAAACAGCAGATCTGTAGAATTTGATCTGTTTAAAAAAAAATCAGACCTAGTTAGATTTTTTAAATGTTAGCCTTATACGTTTGCCTGTATTAGGAGAATGAGTGTTTTATCTCTAAGCTTTAATAATTGGAGGTGATCACCAGTGGCATAGATGTAAGCATTTGGACCACAGTTGATCGCTGAATAGATTTCTTGTGAGTTGCACCCCACCAATGCTTCTTGAGGGCTGTTTGTGAGTGGAAGGAGACATGCAGTTTGTATGTTGATAAAAGCAAGAATATTTTGGAAGGAGGCATTGCAGCAGTCTGGTGTAGCTTTGCTTTTTGACATGTTTTAGAAATGTCATCCTTCAAATTTTTGTGAAGACATAATTTGAGCTTTGATAAGACTTGGACTGTAGGAAAAAATTAGTAATCATAAGTGTAGTAATTTGTTAGTTAGGATAATCTTTTGTTGGGATTGTTTTGCCAGACTGGAGTGCTCCGAACCAATTGTGTGGACTGCTTAGATCGCACTAACACTGCCCAGTTTATGGTGGGGAAATGTGCTTTGGCATACCAACTCTATTCCTTGGGATTGATTGATAAACCCAATCTACAATTTGATACGGATGCTGTAAGGTAAGATATAAATAATAAAGTAATAAAGTGTGTCATGTTTTAAATTTTTAGTCAAGAGATATAGGAGAATTATGCCTACGTAGAAGAAAAGTGCAGTTATTTCTACTGGAGTTATTTAATAATGTTTATTCAAGTATAAAAAAACTTTCATACTTGAAATCTTGATAAAATCCAGCCGTGATGAAAGTTTGCTCTTCTGGAGAAGTGTGTTAGCTTTGACCTCTGGGATTCTTGTTTCCTGTGTTGTCTCATATCAGGTATGTATTTCCTGTGTACTTTGCCTCTTCATTTGCACTCTTCTAGCTGGCCAAAGAGGGTAATCTCTATCAGTCTGTCTTCCTTAATTTAGCTAACATGTCTCAAAAACTACAGTTTTTTCAACACATTCTCCAACAATCCTTCTTATTATTCTGATTTTTCTCATATGGTCTCACTCATTTGGCTAGTCCAGAGTTTCTGTTGTACTAAGTATCTGAAGTCAACGTTTTCTTTTGGTTGCCCATCCTGATGGATAAAGAAACCGTGTGTCTAACAAGATTAACCTTCTTAATGACTTTGCTGCACAGGACCATTTCTGCAAGCTCTATTTCTTAGTGATTTCTTCAGTGTAATTGCCTAGGAAATTCCCTAGATAAATAACAAAGTGAGCCTTAGCAGCTTATTTCATCATATGTAGTTAACTTTTCTCTGTGCAGAGGACTAGTCTTTGTGTGACTGCAGGCTTAATGTTTTGAGGCTGTGCAAGGGTAATTTAATTCTGCAAGTCCTTTCCAAATCAACCTCCTTAATGAATTTAAAGTTGTTTGCTTTCTGTGAACCTTTATTGCAAGGTCATTGGAACTCTGTTCATCAGCCTCCCTGACTCACTGGGAAATATTTGAGAAGTATCCTCTTACCTGCCATTTTTTGCCTTAAACCCCCTTTATTTAGCATGTAGTTGACCAGCATTGCTATCTCTCCCCTTGTATAAAAAAAAAAAACCAAACAAAAAAACCACCACCACCAGAAAGAACCCCAAACAAACCAACCCACCAAACCCAAGAAATAAACCAGGGATTCTCATACATGGTGTGACAGGTGGGTTTTGATTTCTTTTTTTTGGGTGTCTGTTATTTAGGGTTGGGGTTTTTTCAAAGTTATTTAGCAGATGTTTCCTCCTAATTGATCTTACTGTACTTGACCTTGGGCAGAAGAGTTGCAGGACAGCTGTTTGGTTTTTACAGAAATTGATTTACTGCTCAGCTAAGTGTTCTTCATCCAGAACCTTTTGAGGAGAGCTTCAGTCAGATGGTTGCTAGGTTACTTATGCAATACTGTCCCTTTGTTGGAAGCTTTCTTAAAGGAATGCTTTTGTTGGGTTGGGGGGGGGGGAGCTGTTCAATTAGATTTTGTTGTTTGTTCTGTCTTCCTTTTCACTTCTTAAGGACTTCTTTCTCTGACAGGTATTACATGCAGGTGCTTCAGTTACTGTGTCTTCCTATAGTGATGTGAAATACATTTCTACAGGTTTAGTGGTTGGGTTTGGGGTTTTGTTTTGTTCTGTTTTGGTTTTTCCCCTCTTAACTTAACCCTCAGCCTCTTTGGGCAAAATGTCATCTTTGTCACTGTCTTGCTCAAACAAGGCCACAGTCTCCATTTCTGAGAAGCACTTTTCAGTTTGTTATCTTTGAGACTGGGTGTCATGTCCCTAGGATAGCCTTGGGTTTGGAGACAGTTGTTTTTGCATTGATGGGAAGCTTCTTCAATTTTTGCTATTTGGATTGCTCTCAGTTCAGATACTGTCAACTTCCTGATGCTAGAGGACTGTGTTGCTTTTTAACCAGCTCTCCTTGTTCAAGCCAGCTCTTAGCCAGTTCTTTCTGCTTTCTTACCTCATGATTTTCCATCTCCAACAAATGTTATCTGACTGCCATACGCTTGTCTTACAAGTCATATTTATTCAGTTTGTACCTTTGAGCCATAATTACTGCAACTAGGGAGATTTTGAGAAGGGTACACTAACTTCATTCCCAGGGACTTGACAGAATACTTAACCTTGAGATATTAATGTGTTCTGTCCCACTTAGTGTATTTAAAATACCTTGGTTTGTGAAGATATATTGTTTGTTTTCTCCCCATGGACTAGTGGGACACGTTAATCTTCTCCCTGGATCTACAGAACTGCATATTCCATAGTGTGACTGCATTCTGTTATATTAAACATTAATTAAAAGCTTGGAAGTCTAAATCTTCTTAGTAATTATTGCACCTGAATGATTTTTCCACATATTTATCTGAACAAGGGAGAAGAAAATGTATTGCATTTATGGAAAGAATTTATTATTACAAAACTCTATGATATTTTCTCTTTAAAAATTCTAGTCAGAAGTCTGATAGATGACACATTCTGCTTTTCCTTCAGATTGTTTGAAGAGTTATATGAAGACCACGGAGACACACTCTCTCTGCAATATGGAGGCTCTCAGCTTGTCCACAGAGTGAAAACATACAGAAAGATAGCTCCGTGGACTCAGCATTCCAAAGATATCATGCAAACGCTCTCCAGATATTACAGTAATGCCTTCTCAGGTAAATTTAATTAGAAGTGCTTTCTTTTAAGCTATTATTCACTCAGCATCTTACTTCGGATGTTTCAATAATCTATGCTACAATCTTGTGGCAGAGATAAGCAAAGAGCTGTTACAGAGCTGTCAAAATGAGCATGTCTTCAGCAAATGTAAGGAAACTGGTAAATCTAAACACAAGTAGAAGACTCCACATGCAGTATTTCTTGTGATGTTTCTGCGGGCTTAAAACAAAAAGCAAACTATTACTTTTGTTCACAGAAACTGCATAGCCAGGGATGAAAGTGTCTTTCTTTTTTCCTTATCCGTGTAGACTGCCATTGTTAGAGACTATGTGAACTTTGCAGCCGTGAGTTGGACACTGGGCTCTGGTTTCTGTGACTGAAATCATTGCTTTTGTTACTGACACAAAGCTCTGATGTAACAATGTGAGAGCACAGCATTCAAAGTACTTGCTCAAATGTAGTTCATGTAATTTGTGTACCGTATTTGCCCAAGTTAAAGGAGAAATGGAGAGTTTATTTATTTCAGGGATATGTTCCCTTACTCTTTGCATTGGCAATAACGTATAACTTCATCAGTTCTTATGAGCAAAAAGTAGCACACTTGCCATGCCACCTGTACTGATACATGGAAGATGAAACCTTCTATGAGGCCCTTGACTTTCATGCCAGGCACTGAAATGGTTAGGTGGAAGCTTGGGCAAAGTTCTAGATCCACATCTGAGGTTGTGGTCTGCTTGCAAGGATAGTCATGATATGCATGTCTTCTAGTAATAAACAAATCTGTTCTGAAAAAGATGTTGCAAAAAAAGGAGAGAATATAGAATGAAATAAAAGTGCCTCATCACCTGAATGAACTCGTAGCAGAGTACACAAATGGACGTTAGTCTTTTCTGAAGTCAGTATGAAAAATGAAACTTCCATAAAGGTGCTGCACACTTTCCCAGTTTACTTATGATTTTGGAGTTTGATCCCATTTGAGGCGAATATTTTTGGTGCTTTATGCATTCCTTGTGTTTGAAGATGACATTGTTGAAATGTAGCCTTCAAGTTGTATTTGCTGCATTTTTAGTGTAGAATTTTGAAATACTCTTTTCAGTGAAATGTGAAGCTTCACTGTCCAGCACTGCCTGTTGTTGTAGTTGCCTAGTGGCAACTACAAGCTTGTAATGTGACACGTTGAGTGAGATCATTTTATGCTTGAAGTTTTCTCAGAAACCAGAGAAAAAGGAAACATTTTCAGAACAACATTTTGGTTTGCTATGCTGCTTTTATTGTCATCCATCATATATCCTTTAAAATGCAAATAAAAATCTGAGGGCTAGCCAGTTCATCACCCAGCATTTTCTTATATTTCTGGTCAGAGAAACTTTTTTTTAATGCTTATATGTTGTATGTACCTGTTGTAAACAGACTCAGAATAGTCTAGTGATTTGCCTGAAGTCATACAGGATATCAGATTCAGCATGAGGTTACAAGTGGCCTGCTAGCCGTGCCTCCTAAATAAATCACTTGGTCACACTTGTGCTGTTTGTCTGTCACTAAAAAGACATGAATCTAAAAATAATTTACACTTTTGAGAAAATGGTTTCATCTCTTGACCTCAAAGCTCTTAGGATAAGTGCTGCTAATTAAGTTGTACAGATGAGAGAAAGTAAGACATGTATTGATTAACTGACTTGCCTGGAGATACTACTCGGGTAGATAAGCCTTGGACTTGTAAGAAAGATGACTTTGAATGCATTTTCCCCCTAGTTCATGATGTGCCTTAGCTTTTGTATAGATTTACTGTACCTATAAATTTGTAATGTGTTGCCACACATAGAAGAGTGAAGCATTAAAAAAAAAAATTTCTCAGGATCAAGTTAGTGACTGAAGCATAGAAGAAAACCAAGGTTTCCTCCTAAAAATATGGGACAGTTAATTTTTTTGTAATTTGAAAAAATCTAACAGGTGTAGGCAAAAAAAATCAGCTTCTCAATGCATGTTTTTAATTCTAGCATTTGAAAAAGAGTAGAGTGTAGTTTGGGAAGTCAAGTGTTTGAAGTACTCTGGTTATAAGCCAATGAGTTGTACCAGAAAAAAGAACATTTTCCAGCTAAGAATTAGGTGTTCCTGCAACACCTTTTCTGGGAGGCATTCGGCTCATTGAGCTCTAACATTTTTCTTGTCAGAGAAATTAGGAAATAGTATTCCAAAAAATATTCTTCTATCTCTTATGCCTTCTAGAAAGTAATGTGACGTTGCAGACTTCAGTGCTGGAGTTAAAACATGAATAATAAGCTTCTGGAATCTGGAATAATCTATTTATCCACAAACAGGACTGGACATAGGAAACTACCTTGTGGTGTTACATGAAAGTAAACTTAATTACCATAACCTTTTAGTCATAGGACACCACAGTCCCAGCTGTGTTGAATCTCTCACGATTTAGTAATTTGTCATGTGTTGCAGTTGCAAACTCAGATTGAGAGCAGATTATTTTAGGCTAATTGAATTAACTGGCCCCTTCAGTTCCTGTTTTCTGAAATGGTCTTAAAACTGTGCTAGTATACACGTACGTTACAGCATCTTTTGAAAAATCAGTGCAGTTCTTCTACTTGCATATAATTATAACATTCAGTGCTAAGAATAAAGGGAGAAAACCTCTTTGCCCTTTTGTGTTCCACAGAGCACTATGTTCCCATTTTTATTGTTTTTTATTTTTCTATCTAGATAAGAAAGTTGATCTGAAAAGCTCAGTACTCTCTTTTCTCTGGCCAGTGTTCCCAAGAAAGACAAAAGCTTTCATTATTTTTGTTCAAAATTAAGTCATTAAAGTGTTCAGCCCTTAATGTAAGACGAGGAGGATTGACACCCTTCAGGTTAACTGGAACATATGCTTGTCCCAGCTTGAAGATTCAGGCACAAAGATTCTGTAATATTGTGGGGTTTTACCTTCTTTTAAATTACTAGTTGAGAAGTAAGGCAGTAGAAAGACATTTTCTGGTGAATGTCCTGTCATTCTGTTAAGATTAAAGCACAACTGAATAGCTGAAACAATAAACACAGATGAGAGTTTGAGTCCCTTGGCAATGTAACAGTTAGCAGCAGTCACTTTTTGCTGTGGAAGAAAGGCAAGAATGCTTCAATGAACTGCTGCTTTCCACCATTTCAGACAATGAACTGGTTAATTCACTTGGGATGAGTTTAAATTCAACCTCATTTTCACAGAACAAATTGTCATTTTGTTTTATTTCATTTTAACGTCTGTCATATAAGTAGTGACCTAGTTTATTAACTGAATTGTCTTGTTTTATTCTAATTGTTTTAAAATTATTTAGTTAGCAATTTTGGTATACCTTCTGTTCCTGACAGGTGAAACAGTGGTAAGTGAACAAAGGAGGCTTCATCTCTGCCTTTAGCTTTCAGAAATTACCACCAATGTTGACCGATTTGCTCACGTTAATTAGTTTTGTCTTCAGGGCTCCTCCAGTTTCTACATGTAGAGAGCTTTCTTAGGGATTTGTCCAGCATGTTCTTTAAACCAGTAAATAAAGAGCTTATCAGGACAAAAAAAATACATGTCACTGCTTGTGACTTTTCCTTTCTTTTGAATTATTAGTATCCTCAACCAGGTTGTTTTGTTTGTGAGTTGGGGGTTTTTTAAGACCTTTTTGCTGAGTTTTTCATAGCTTTCTTGCACTATTCTTGGCCTTCCTAATTCTCTCCTTCTCTCTTGGTTAAACTGTGACACTATTTTGCAGAGACAATATGGCCTGCAAACCTTTTGACCTACATATGCTTTTGAGTATTACTGTGTAGAATAGTTAATGTTTATAAGCTGATCCAAGAAAGAAAGTAAAATAAGTATGTTCTTGGAAGACTGTCTGAAGGGACAGTAAAACCATCTGGAAAGAGTATGAATGGATAGAAAAAGGAAGAAAAAAGCCAGATTCCAGATAGAGAGTCTTAAAAATAGCCAAGGGGAACTAAGCAACATGAGGTTTCCCCTTTCCTTCCCTTTTCCTGGTGCCTTACCCTGTTACACCATGTGACTGTTTAGACCCCAAGTCCAAATACTGACCTCCACATATGCAGCCTCCTGTAAAGACTGCACTTTTTTATATTCCTGTTTCCATCAAATTTCTATATAGCACCTCATTTATCAGCTTCTCATGTGTCTGTAAGAAGTGTGTTGCACAGAGGGAAGAGGTGTTTGAATTCTGGGGAGACGGAAGTGTTGACCAAAGCTTGGGTGGTAGCCAGGGACCAACTTTATCCTTGCTGTCATACCACTGCTTTTGTGGATTCTGCTCACTTTTTCACCTGCTTTCTGGTATCCTGAGACATCAGTTGGTCTTTTTGATGTGGTGTGTTGCTAAAGGAACACTCAACTCTCATAACACTCTTTTTTGAAATGGGAAGAGAACTGAAGTAGCAACACTATTTGTTGAACTAGTCTGAATTATTCTTTGTCTGATGGTTACTGAAGTGCAAACAAGTGGAGATGAGAGCTTTCCACATATTAATTCCTCCCCCACACCTGAAGATCCTTTGAGTGCCGACCTCCCTCTGCCCCTACAACTCTGCTTGCAGTGCTGTCTCTGTCACAATTCACCATCCCCAAGCCCTCATTTCACTCAAGTGTTTTTTTATATCTGCTGTAACTTATCCTGTCTGCAGCTAGGTAGCAACAGAGATTTTAAAGACGTAAGTGAACTCCTGGATTTTAGCACTTGCCTTAGTTTGGTGAAGTTTAGAATATGGCAACAGAAATTGATGATTTAAACCAACAAGGAAAACCTCCAAATTATTAAAAGATGTTTGTGAAGCTTGAACCTTTTATTGACAATGTTTTGGCTAGAAAAACCCAAAGAATCCATAATTTGTATGTTTTGTGGGAAACTTGTGTGGATCCTGTTTAATTCCATTGAATCATTTTTCTGTTATTCAGATTGCACTAAATTCATCATGATATGTCATATTTCCTGAATCATGCATGAATACATGCACATGCTTTGTGCATAGATGTGTATGCAGAGGTGGGAAACAGAGCTGCAGTGTGAGCTCTTACTTCTGCAAAGCCTCTGCTCCTGTGAGAGCAGCCAAGGAGAGAGGCAGCGTTGGTACCAGCCCTGCATGCACTGCAGGGTGCCAGAAGGTCTGGTCTAAATGAAGCTTCATGATGCTGCTTGAAGCCCAGAGGTTCCTGTAGCAGTCAGAGGACATACACACTCTGTGTCTGAGGAGCAAACAGAACCAATGTCTGAGTGAACTTGAGCTCTGCAATGTTCCTGGCACTAAGTGTACCTCTTCTCTAACAGATGCAGACAGGCAAGACTCTATCAATCTCTTTCTGGGTGTATTCAAGCCTTCAGAAGGAAAACCACATCTCTGGGAACTTCCCACTGACTTTTATTTGCATCACAAGAACACTCTCAGTCTGTCCCAGACCAGGCGAAGGTATTTTGCAGTTCTGTTTTTGTTGTTTGGTATTGCTATAATAAAGTTTTAAAAATATATGTTGTTAACCAAATAATTTGGTCAGCCTGGCAAAACCTTGCTTACTGGTTTTTAAGGTTTTACAAAAACTTAGGAAAAAAACTGAAAAAAAAAGTTTAATTGCATATGAAATTCTGTTCTGCAGTGGAAGATGCTTTGCTATTTTACTGAAGTTACTACAGTTTTATTGAGCAATATAGAAGGGCATTTTTGTTGGTTAGATTTATTAAGTTATTGCTGAATTTGAGATTAGGTGATGTGGATAACATTTGTTTGTTGTTTTGTGTCCTGCACTTAGTCTGCAGCTGTGCATACCAGGAAGCCTATGACCTTCCTTTCAGCCACATCCAGGCTCTTTCAAAGACTTTCTTTTTTTATTTGCATTCCACTGTAGTTGCATGGTAATATATAGAAGCAATAAAGTATAAAAATTTTAAAGTAGTTTGATTGCTTCACAATGTGAAGTGATTTTGTTAAGGATTATGAATACTATGTGTTAAAAAAAATCCATTTTAGCAACAAGGGCAGTACTAGACTTGTCAAGTAAATAATCTCTTTTAGGAATTTCGCTGGTTTTATCTTTGTTCGTTCTGTGAGTCTTAAAGCTCTTTATTGCAAGGGATAGATCTGAATATCTGCATTTAGATTTTTGTGGGGGGAAAATCGCAAGTGTTTGAACAGTGTGATCAATCCTTGTTGGCTGCTTATGCTATTAAGCTGTTGTAACAGCTGACACATGATATGGCTGTTCCTGAATTTCAGTCCTTTTGCATTGTCTCCTGTGACTTCTCTTGTTGCTAGCTCGTATGAGCCCTACAGCCAAGTGCCATTTCAGGCATATATGAGACATGTAATATTCATTTTCTTGCCTACTAGTTCTGAACATTATGGTATATCAAAAACTAATGCAGCTGATATATTGCTAATAGGCAAATGTTCTAATCTCCCTTTCATCTATTTCTACCAAACTACTGGACAACTTCTTCATGTAACTTCTTCCTGCCTCTCTGTGCAGTGCCTCATTTGGATTCCTTGGGCACAGCACAAAGGAAATAATGAAAACTCCTAATGAAATCAAGGATATAGGAAGGGGAAAATGTTTCCTGTTGTTGAAACTTCTTTTTGCTATCTGTGCTTTTCCTATATTGTGTTTGCCTCTCCATCAGAAAGCAGAGATTTCATAATTTCACCTACTCCTTTTCTATAATTTGTGATTCACATGAAAGGACAGTGACTGTGGAGCAGGAGACTTTGTGTTGCTGCGTTACTTAGCATTTACGCCTGCACCAAAACTGGATATGTCTGCACAGTCTCTGAAGGCACTGGAGAAAATAGCTTGCTAGCATGGCCTGATACTTCGAGAAGAGAAGGACCATCAGGCATAACTCATTCCCTTCTGTCTAGGACGTCCGCAGTTCTTGGAACTGAATTGTGTTGCCCTGCCACTTCTGTACCATCTGCTAAATCCCATTAACAAGTCTATCTCTGGGCATGGGAATATACCCATTTTGTCTGCTCCAGATGGCTACATTGACACGAGTAGGAGATAACCACACTAATACTCCCATTACAGCCCTCACAGTATTTGTGAATGAACACATATTTGAAACAGAAATAAATGCAGATTATTTCCTTTTCATTCCATATAATGAAACAGAAGAAACTGTCAGAATCGTTTAAAGAAATTAAAGTCTATTTGAGAAGAAATAATAAAAATGTTCAAATATGAATGAAAGATAAAAAATGCTTTATGAATGTTGCTTGACTTCCTTTGTTGTTTTTCAGAAATCCTGAATAAGCTTCCAGCAGGGCTTGAATTTTGCTGTTAGGTATGCCAGGATACAGTTCTCAGGCTTAGGACAGCTGTCACATCAAAATGTGTTTCTGTGTGCAAAAGTCAACTGCTTTGGCAATCGTCCAGTGTTATCATCATCGACCTTCATTTCCTCATACCCTTCTGCTAAATTTTAGGATCTGAATAGCAAGTGAGGGGGATGCCTTTTCCCTCCTAAAGACCAGAACAAGAGAAATACACAAATACCTCCTATATGTGCTAACACCTTAATTTCAGTTATGTCGAAGTAGGCACCTGAAATGTATTTTTTCAGTGTAACAAATCCACTCTTCCCTTCATACCTGTATTGAGCTTCATGTGTTTAAATTTCCTCACCTGAAAGCACAGGAGTAGGCTTAGGGGCCTGTTGAAATCCTCCATCCAGGGATGATTCTTTCCTTCCACACTTGAAGTATAAAGCAATGTTTGCCGAAATGACACTGTCTGAATGGGTAAATGTTGTGTGCAAACATTTAGACTGGCTACAAGATCAAATCTTCTGTATCAGTCATATTTCTGTTTTTCCTGTACAGCTATACCTACTGGTGGACCACAGGTGTGCTAAAGCATTTACCTCTTCCTTTTGATGAAGGTAGGAACTGTATTTCCTCCTTGCCTTGCAGAGTATCTTGAGAAAGAAATTTTAGTCCCAAGTGCTTTTTAGCAGTTTTGGATCCCAAATCTGAAAAATAATGTGTCTGTAATGACTGCTAAATACTTTTTTTGTCCACCAATGAGATGATTTTTCAGCTGCAGGTTGCAAGAGATAGACCTAGTTGACTAAAACTTGACTTTCATATCTTTATGAGCCAGGGCACACTTTATTATTACTTAACCTTTTTCTTGCCTATTAACATATATTTGCAGTCTGTGCTGGTGGTTACACTCCTGTTGCAGATACAGCTAGTGTTCCTTATTTCTCTGGGGTATTGTGGGGCATGTTTTACTAGGAATTGTCACCATGAAGGGAATCAAATTGTGGTGGTCAGTAATGCCTATTTATCAAAGATGTGCAATGCATCTTCATGTCATATTTTCTTGTCTTAGAGGGGATATGATTGTAAAAAAATGCCTAGTAGGGTGGCTAGGTGAGCAGGCCACTGTTTGTTTAGATTTTTGCAAGAGTCAGTAATTGCTAGTAAAAAGATTTATTTCTTTTTCCCCAGTGACTTGTGCTGAAAACAGACGCAAGTTGACCGTGAAGAAGTTCCACAAATATGAAGAGGAGATTGATATCCACAATGAGTTTTTTAGGCCATATGAGTTGAGCAGTTTTGATGAGACCTTCTGCTTGGCAATGACCAATTCCACACGGTACATTGTGATGTTTTGTGACTGTAAATCCTTGACTGGAAGTTGATTTGGTGAATTAAATGTGCATTTGATTTATTTCATTAAATATTTATAACTTCAAATTTAGTAAAGTTCTCTAAATCATAATGCTACATGGAAACATTACTTTAAAAAAAAAGTTCTGTTAAAATGGCTCTTAAATTTCCAATTATTTTACATTATGGAGTGCCTAGTGTTTGGGCACTTGAAGGCTGAGAAATGAAGTTTTTGCTGTGGATGCAGATTACAGGATACCTTCAACACAATTGTTTTCTAGTTGTTCTGCTCTCATTTTACATCTGTTGTATTCAGTTCATCTGGGTCTCACAGCTGGGCAGATATTTTGGGGGTTTTTTTGTTGGCAGCAATCAGCTGGGTATTCTAAGTATAATCTGAATCATGCTTTAGCTAAAGACTTCCAGGCAGATTATGTTTCATGTAGCTTTTTGACCCAGTTTGTGTGTTGGCAGCATTTTCAAAACAATGTCTGAAGCCCTGAATTACAGAGCTTCTCCAGCACAGGAATGGAGCACATTGGTTTAGAGTCTTTGGCAAGGGGTAGCATTTGCAGCTGTTTTATAGGACTACATGATACAACTAAAAGCTTTTTAAATACCTAGGGGAGTTATATCTACATGACTTTAACTTCAAAAAAGATACCTCTTTTTATAAAGTTTTTTTTAATTCAGAGGTAGATGTTAGAGGTGCTTCTTCCAGGAAATTTAGAAGTATTATGTATTGAACTTTGCTTGTGAGCAGTTTTTTCTTTCTATTTCGGCAGAGATTTTATGCCCAAGAATGTGGGAATCGATCCAAGTCCATTTACAGTTCGTAAACCTGATGAAACTGGGAAGTCAGTGTTGGGGTAAGTCTGAAATAGGAAAGTCTGTTCTAGTTTAATATTAATAAAATTGTAGTGAAAAAATAAATTGTATGTGTGTCTGTAGCATATTCGCTGTTACATGGGAAATAAAAAAGTCACTGGTATTATACTGTAGAATTGTACACTTTGAAAATCACATCTAATTTGAGATTTTTATTTGACACTAGGAATTCTTTATTCAGACTTGTTTAATATTTTCTGGTTTCTTATATTCCTCTAAGTGAAATTCATGAGGATATTTTATGTAAAACATACAGAAGTTATTAAAATTCAATCATCTCTTCATACTGGTGGCAATGGTATTCTCTATTGGAGGTGACAGGAATGCATATATTCTTGTTGCCTTTAAAGAAAATAATTGATAAATGTTTCATAAATATCCTGAAACAGTAATAAATGCCAATTTCAGCACAGTTTGTGATTTCAAATGTTGTTAAAAATATTTATAGATGAAATTATATACAGCATTACAGCAACAGTTATTGGGACAATGAATGCTTCGTTTAGCTGCCTTTGCACCCTGGATTTACTTTGTAACTCTATTTATTCCACTGCTATGTTTGAGCCACTGTATCACACAGTGGTTATGCAGACTCTTCTCGAATTAATTCTCTTTTCACTACCTCATATTCAGGAAACCTTTTGTCAATAGTGACTAAACCTGTGCTGCCACAGCATTGTAAGTTCCTCTGAAAACTTGACATTCTGTAAAACACTAGAACATTTGACTGTCTCATGTTCTGCTCTGATCTTGAGGGATTTGTCAGTAAGTGTGGAGAGTAGACTATGCTTATCACTAGGAGAATCTGATTTCATCCTATTGATGTTCCTTGGGAATGAACAGGAAGACTGTTCAACTGTTATACAGTTTATCTCTGCTAAGAATTGTGAGTTTATGAGTACTTTGAGGATAAGCTTTATTCTTCTGCTTTGGTATAATGTCAAATTCTAGACTAACTAATTTGTCTCCAGATATTCCATTAAATACTTGACCATTATACATTTTTCTCAGGCACTTTGCTTGAAGCTCTCACTGTGATTTTTTAGGGATTGTTACAAGACACAGAATCAGCTCTGTCCAAGCCAGATTCAGGACTCCCTGGGTATTATTCATAAGGCTTCCCCTGCATTGACTGTGTAGTAGGGTAAAAGATGCCTTCACTCTTCCACCTCACCCTTATTTGGCCTTTGGTAGAGGTGATACCTTTGCCTTGCACATCTTTTTTAATTTATGACATTTCTGAAGGGTTTGGTGATGTGTTTTTGTCTGTAAGTGTTCCAGTCCCAGGGACAAGTAGATCGTGACCTCTTCTGAGTACACGTTGGGGTGGGGATATCACTCTTAGCAGTGCTTGACTACTCACTCCATTCTTCAGCTTTCAGGAAGGACTGTTTTTCTTGTGACCTTCACCTCATTTAGAAAAGTAGGGAAGATAAGCATTCTTTGTAGAGAAAATTAAGGTTATGTCTTTATAACTTACTGTAGATTTCAGTCTAAGCAGATGTCAAGTTCTGCTGAGTCAGAAGTTAAACTTGACTGTGATGTTTGTTCCAGCTATAGGAATTGTTCTGATATTTCAGTGTCCTTGGGGGTGGGGTATACTCTCAGATCAGGAACCTTTTGGAAGGCTGTCATACTTGTTTGTAAGTGCTTCTAAAGCATAAAGTTTAGCTCATTCAGTACAGGAATACACTGCTGTATGAGTTTGACTTCAAGAAGCAGAACTCTTATAAAGAGTCACGGTGTGTTCCCTTAGAGCTCAAGTGATGCTGATGAGAACACTAGACCTGCAGCTCAAAATAGTATTTGCAGAAAACTGTATGCTATTTTCAAAGCCTCTTAGCATACTGTTGTCTTCCTCTGGAGTTAAGTCACGCACAGTCTCAGTGATAGATGGACAGTCTCTGCAGCAAGGAGGAAATGTTGCTTCCCTGTCTCCAGAGGTTTATTTATAAACATACTCAGTAACTGCCTTCCCTGAAAGATTGTGACAGTGTCTGAGAGGAAAGGGCAGCCACTTACCCTTCTCTGTGCCAGTAGGAGAGGATGCAGTGGACATAAGGGTGTATAATGTCTGATGGGTAAGGTAATGCACACCTTTCAGACCATGTACAGTTAAACGCAGCGTTAGCCTACTAAAGTATCTTGAAGACTTCTTACAAATAAGGCACTTCTTTATATTGGCTAGGATTTCTTGAGTGAGAAATACATGCCACACAAAGAAGTGGTGCTGATTGAAGAACTATATTGAGAGGAGAGGTATGGAAAAGAAGGAGGAAAAGGTGACATGATTAAGATTTGTGCCCAAGATTAAGAAAACTACTGGAGTGGATGTTAATGAAGTGAAACTTTTTCCCAGATCAAAACCAAAGATGTTATGTCTCAATGAATTTTTATTCCTTTTTATTTATTCGGTTGAGGGGAGGAATTTAAGCAAAGAGTCAGAGAATTGGTGGAGAAAAGCTGACTTAATCCTTTGAGCTCTTTAAATGCTCTGGAACAAGAAGAGATTGAAGAAATTAATTGGGGATTTCAAAAGATGAGCAAGAAGTTGCTCTAGAGGATAGAATTTATTTCCCCAGAAAGATTGTAACCAAGATTAGGAATTTTAAATATTGTTAATATCTTGCTGGTTTCATAAATACACACTGCCTTTCCTAACAGGAATAAAAATAATAGAGAAGAAACTGTGCTGCAGCGCAAAACAGCTGCTAGTGCTCCTCCACCCCCAAGTGAGGAAGCAGTGTCAAGTAGCTCTGAAGATGATTCTGGGACAGATAAGGAAGATGAGGGAGCTGTTTCTCAACGTTCAACTCCAGTAAAAGTGACTGATACAGGAGACAATACAAAGATCACAGAGGTAAGAAATTATTTATGGCAGGAAGGAAGGCTAATCAAGGACTTAAAATTCACACCTCCTTAAAAAAACAACCAGTAAATGTTACAGAACAGTCAGAAGTAAAGCACTGAGAAATTAAGTGAAAAAAGTATCCAGTGGGGTTTTTTTGTGTGTGTAGACATTAGCAAAACTGCTTCTAGAACTTCCCTGTTGCTCTTGCTGTGTGAAACACAAGGGGGAATTTTTTTTAAAAAAATAAATAAATTAGAAACCTGTGGCATTGCAAGGTGCTCATGTCAGGTGTCATCTGTTACATAAAGCATGAACTGCATCTGTGTTAGTATGTTATTTCAGAGCATGGTGCAGTTCTGATCGTTGCCCCTTCCCATGCTCTGGATTGCATCATGAGGTGGTTCTGAAGCGTAGAAATGGGATTTCTTTTTCGATGAAAATAAACCAGGAATTGCTGCTCCAGGAATATACTTGATCTACCTGCCTAATCAACCTTTAGTTCATGGGAGCTAATCTGGAGCAAACCCCCTGAAAGATGTGTAGTATGGACCTGAGGTCCTGAGCACCACCTCTTTGAATGATGCCACTTGCTCAGGTCAATGTCACTGTAATTTAGTGTTCAGTCTTGCTGAATTTCAACCTGATCTATGTGGAGATTTTAAAATTGCTGTTTCATAATTATATGGTCTCATATTTAAAAAAAAAAAGAAACTAACTCAAAAAATGTGCATTGCAATGTTATCACATTGGTCCTATGCTGTTACTACTGCTAAGGTTGAAGATAATGGCAGTGAATCAAATAGCAAAATAAACTGTCAGGCACAGTCAGGTGAAGGGAATGTGGGTTCTCTGTTCTGGGCTATTAATCTTTTCTTGCTAGAATAACTCCCCTTTTGTTGCAATCCCTTGGGTGCTAATTTATTGAAAATATTAATTTGTATGAAGTGTTATAGAAATACCTATTTTATTAATCCATGTAATAGTTCTTCAGATTCTTTCCTGTAGATATCCATTTTGGGTACCACTAAAAATGTCTTAGCAAAAGGATTTGCTAATGGAGAATATAGGAATTTGGAAAATACTTATGTTACCTGGAGGGGGTGGTTGTTTTTCAAGTCACAGCTAATTTAAATGGTTATAGTGTTGTGCTTGTACATTATCCCTTTTGAAGAAAACTGAGCATTTATAACCTGAGTTGGTATGAAATGTAGTGCCTGATAGGCAGCAGAGAATAAACTTGCCTTTTTGTCATCTGTTCAGTCTTTAGCCTAGGGTTGTGTGTTCTCAGGTAATGGTTTTCAGCCTTCTGTACAACGCTGTCTTCTTCCTAACCATAATGAAGCATTTTTAATAAATATCTGTGAATTCATGTGCGATTAATTTTGGCCAGTTTAGATTAAGCCAGTACAAGTGCCTTTATTTCTGTTTATGCAAGATATATTTTCTGAAGTTTTCCATTATCTCTGAATAATAGAGTACTTGTTTCCCAGCAAATCAGATTGTTTCCTGATTTTTTTTAACAGCAGCAATCTAACCTGAGTTTTGATTCTTGATTCATACTATTGCACAATTTATCTCACGACAGTTTGTCCCTCATGTGTTTTGAACACACATCAACCCTCAGACCTAAGATAGCTTTTTTAGATTTTCAAGATGTTTAAATGAAAGATGTATGTAAATACAAAGTATGATTTAAAATGTGAGGAATTTCAATGACTTAAAATTGGGTGAGCTATTCTGATTTTTTTGGTCGTGCATATGAACCTTTGTCATGCATTGACCTTTAGTCTCCCTCATGTGTTTTGAACACACATCAACCCTCAGACCTAAGATAGCTTTTTTAGATTTTCAAGATGTTTAAATGAAAGATGTATGTAAATACAAAGTATGATTTAAAATGTGAGGAATTTCAATGACTTAAAATTGGGTGAGCTATTCTGATTTTTTTGGTCGTGCATATGAACCTTTGTCATGCATTGACCTTTAGTCAGAATTTCACAGAATCATAGAAGGGTTGGAATGGAATGGACCTTACAGATCATCTAGTCCCAACCCCTGCTGTGGGCAGGGACACCTCCTAACTAGATCAGGTTGCTCTAGGTTTCTTCCAACCTGGCTTTGAACCCTGTCAGGGTTGGAGCATCCACTACCTCCCTGGGCAACCTGTTCAGTTTGTGTTAATTCATGTCCTTGCTTATTATTTGGGGAACCCAAACTGCTAGTTCTTTTCTGTTCACATATCTCAGAAGTTAATAAAATATGCTCTTATACTTCTGGTCAGGACACGTGTTTCTGAAGTGTTTTGACTTTGGATCTTTGGGAGCTGAACTGTCTTTATAGATGACTTGCAGTCATATGTGCCTTGTCAGTAAACCCCCTCAGCTGCAGGCTGAATCATTAGCCAGACTCAGTGAAGGATTGCATGTGCTTCGGTTCCTTGTTATAGCTGACTGACATGATTGCATAATGCCTAAAATAAAAATAGTTTCTTACAACCTGAGGTTTGTAATTATTTCAGAACTGACAGCAGGAAATGTGAAAGCAAATGTGGGAGCATGTTCTGAATGAGTATGTTTTATTCTATATTAAATTTCAACACAGAACATAATTTAATAACTGCATCATTATGTTCTATGCATATAATTTTTTCTCCTAACATGTTGCTTTAGCTGATGTTATATTTCAAGAATTCTTTACTTGCTGAACAAATGTGTTGAATAATATTTGTAATAAATTATTTTTATTAAAAAACATGCACAAGCTAAGGTTACTGTGTACATGAGAAACTTGTTTGGTCGTGTTTGCACATTTTTAGGTTTAGAAGGAGTTCCTTGCTTGAAAGCAAACTTTTCTCTGATGTTATTATGCTATTCTCAGTCTGAGTCTTTCTTATGTTTCAGAATGTAGTGCAGTCAACAAAAGATGTGTATGGAGTCAATCTCTCAGATATTCCCTCAGAAGATGATCTCGCCATATATGCTAGGTGAGATAAATTTCCAGTGGTAATCAGTAAAAGATAATTTGAGCTGTTTAAATGCAGTTTGTCAAAGCACTGCCTTTGATTAAACTGTTTAAGTTATACATTTAGAGATACTTGGATATGTGTACTATTATTTTTCAAAATCAAACTATTTTCAGATATCTGTGTGAACTCTGATTTCAGTAGAAGTTATGCAGATGTCTCTGAAAGCAAAATGTGGAGTTTAAATTAAATGGAAGATGCTTCAAAAGAAATATGTCTTACTTAATATAATCCTAGAAATCGATAAGCAAATTCCATAAGAATTCTGTATTCTGTTGATAAATAAATTCCACAGGAGTGGTTCCATGGTTGTAAGCTCTTTAATCTGTGGTTTATGCATTTTTCAAATGTTGAGTTACACTAATTCAAACCAGTCATAAGTGAAATAGTTCATTCTGTCAAAATGCGTGTGAAACAATAGAATTTAAGTCTCTTTTTTAGCATAAAGTCTTACTCATAGGGGTATGTATTAGCTGTTACTTTCTACTCAAATTTAAATAGTTGCACCACTTTTGATGTTTAAGGAAAATTACTTTTTTTGAAACTTCTTGGCCTTTTGCATTTGAAATAAAATCTTGTTTATAGGGAGACCTTGAGGCTGTTACTAAATCTGGTATAGCCTGTGAGGAGAAGAGTTGAGAAAAGTGGTCAGGACATCTCACACAGTAGAAACACGAATATCCAAGTGACAGATACTTTTTGTGTGAGTTTCAGGAGAGAAAGAAGTCATTTTGGCCGTTGCCATTGTTGGAGTTTCATGAAATAATGACATACAGCTATATGTGGTGTGTGGGGTTACATGCATGTGTATATATATGTGTACAGTGCTAAGTGTAGTGTGTGTAATTACGTGCTCTTACACACTGCATTTGGAACAGCATCAGCCACTTGTCTGTAATAAATGGTTTTATGCATTCAAACCATGTGAGCAGGAGATGAGTAAGGTACAGCATGGTGCACGACAAAATACAGCTTCTTAGGTTTCCTCTTGCACTGGTGGGCAAGCATCAAGGTACCACCTCCCAGCACCAACTCCACCAAAACTTCTGCTTTTATTCAGGGATTGTTTGGTCTGATACCCTCTAGAGGACAGCTGTCACCACTCCTGCAGGAGCCATGAGTTGTCTGCCCCCAGGAGCAAGCTGCAAGTTAATGATGTTCTTCACCAACAAAAGGCAGTGACTCCCATTGTATCAGGAATGCTGTTTCTGAATTGCCAGAACCTCACGTGGAGCACTGGCTACATGTTGCTCGTGTTAAAAAATGTGTAGTTTCACTATTGTTCTTGAGGTCTCTCCTCAATATCACTGAAGCCACAAAGAAACTGCTTCAAATTTTCCTTTTTTCTTAAGCCAGAAATTAATGTTGACATTCTGAATTTTTTTTAAACTTGAACCAAAAGTGAACTCGAATTATTTCAGTTATAGATGAACTAGGACTGAGCCAAAAAATTGCTTGTTCAGTTCCCTGATGGAGGAGATTCTCTCCTGAACTTCAGTCATCCTCTTTGAAAACTGGTCAGAATAATGGGAATTAAGTACTGGGGATCAGTTGAAAGAATTTACATCCAAATTGAAGATTCCAATTTAAGATCCAAATTGTTCCAAAAGGCTGAAAATGCTATTGCCAAGAGAGTAATTGCTTATGCAAGATATTGGGAGTGCAAGTGAATGAGATTTGCTTAACAGCCAATGTTGCAAACACCTGCTTAGAACGTAGAATGAATGAATTTCAAGAAAAAGATTGTAAGAAATCTCCATGTCGTCTGAGAAAAGCACTGTGTGCATATTGAAGTGAACCCTGTGACCACCTTGTTATATTCGAAACCTTTTCAATTTTTGAGGGAAATTTTGATTCACTGTGATATCTTTGCATTTGATGATATGTGGTGATTAACCTGACTTAATTAATTAATCCACTCAGAGCACCTTTTTTTTCTGTTTATTTGAAAATCTTTTTTTCTGTTAGTCGTTCTGTAGGGGTAACTGCTTCTCTTGCACTCTTTAGTTCTTTCAAATTCCCATTTCTACCTATTTCCTACATGCTGAGTCATTTGAAGACAGTACACTGGAATAGGTTTAAGGAGGATGTTTCTCATTATCTCTGAAATTTCAAACTTCACCTATGCCTCTGACTTTGGGTTTTTATTTTAACCACTAGAAAATGGATGCCAATTTGACAATTATCCTTTGATATAGCAGATAGTTATTGTTGTTCTGCAAATGGCCCAATGCGAGCTACTGTGAGTCTCTCTGTGAACATAAATGACTCTGTGATATCATCCAGAATTGCAGCTACTTCCCTTTTTATAATTTTTTAGGCTGGACTAACATTCAGCCTATTGTTGCTGTAACACTGTAAACCCCATGGGGTCTTTAAAGCTCCCAGTTCATATCCTTTTCAAGACAAAAAGAAACAAAGCTCACACGTATTTAATTTCCCTCAAGCAATGCAGGTTTCAAAAATAAAAAAATTACAGATTCCTTACCTGTTTTAGCTAACAAGACATAGTGCTATTTCTGGTCTGATGTGCTGATTTGTGTAATAAAGGATGTCAGTAAAATCTATACTTTGCGACATGTACATCACTTGAGAATCGCAGCAATTTCTCTCACAGTATGATTACAGTTCTCACATCAACTCTTTCTCTGTTATTGCAGTAAGGGAGATGGAGATATAAGATCCTGACTACTTGACATCATTGGACACGTTACATGGTTTTTTCTTAAGTAGCATCAGGGTCTCTCAGATTTAAAGTACTTCAGGTTAAGTTACTTTATGCCAACTGATCCATACTAAGTCTATTTGCAAATGCAAAGTAATTTGAATCTGTGCAGCCCATTTTCACTGGTGGCTGAGATAACTTAATTCCCATCAAAACAAAAATCACAGAAGCACAGATTGGTTAATGTCAGAAGAGACAGGAGGTCCCTGAAAAAAATTGAGGATGTGTATTCCAGATCAGCTGTGCATGGTATCTTACTGATGTCTGGTAATTTGCTAGGCCTTGTTCATTTCAAAATGTTGGATAATTTGAAGCAATTAATTAAAATATTTATGCCTTTAGTTTGCCTTTGGGTTTTTTAAGCTTGTTTCGACAGCAAGTTCCTGCACTACATCTTAATCATCTTGATTTCCACTAATAATTCTCTTATTTAGAAATTTAAGTAATTATTCCTTCAATATCCAAAGTGATGTCACATGTTTCTGAGTCTTTTGTTTCTACAGTATTGAGTATGAATGGAGCAGGAAGAAAAGCTGCAAGAAGTTGTTTAGGAAGATACTGTTCATTGAAAAGTAGAGGGAATGGTCATAAGCTGAGACAGGGGAGAGTCAGATTAAATGTTAGGGAAACTTTTTCCCCTATTAGGGTGTTCAGGCACTGGAATAGGTTGCCCAGGGAGGTGGTGGAGTCACCATCCCTGGAAGTGTTGAAGAGGTGTCTGGATCTGATGCTGGAGGATATGGTTCAGGGTTTAGGGGTTCCAGCAGAGTGGCAGGTTAATGGTTGGACTCAATCTTAGAGGTCTTCTCCAACCTTAATGGTTCTATGATTGTGTGATTTGACTTCTGTACACTCTT
>NW_008678264.1:6305-18853 GCF_000695815.1 Acanthisitta chloris | reverse complement strand
TCATGCGATTGGTTTTGCACTGGTAATTGTTGCCAGCTAAAATGTAGTAAATATTCCTGAAATAGACCAGTAAGAATTTTTAAGCTAAATGGCACCTAACTATTAAGAAAAACCCTCTGCCTCAGAAAATGAAAGTATTAAATCACTCTAATATTTGCTTCTCTTTTCAGTGGCAGATGTGCTGGAGAGCGAACAAATTGAATGCAAGATAACTACTACATGTATTTGAAACCCTCTGACTTTTCCTTTTAGCCTGAGTGACTAAGATTAGTGATAAACTATTTTTTAAAAAAATTTTGCTACACTTCATTGCCAAGAAAAAAAGCCATGACAGTATATTCCATTGGCAATGTCTGCAGCAAATGTTTGGAGATGGTAAAATTGTCCCAAAAGGTTGTGCTTGTCAATAAGTGATCTGGACTAACAGCATTTCAGATGAATAAACTAGACTGAATTTGGCAGAGGACTGACTTAAATCTGAAACTTGAGGGGCTTTCTGTTGATTTTTCCCATAGGTTATTCCTCTGACCGATTGCTTAGGAAAAGACATAGGCAGTTGACTGTAGCCTGTCTCTTAGGAGGGGAGGCCTGTCTCTATCCCATGGCTAAGTGACACCAATTGATAAGCAAATCTTTTTTCAAGCTAAAAGGATGTTCTGAGTTCACACATGCACGCACTATAAAGTTTTAAAAATCCCTCCTGTTCACCAGAAGGTACATCAATGATCAGTGACTTATAAAACAAGACAAAAACATTTCTAGTGTCATTTTCTTTTGTTTGATGATTTTTTGGGAGATAGTTCTTTTATTTCTTAGATTTATTCTACTCTCCACTGCTTTTCACAGGTTCGTTCAGCTGGGACAGAGTCAGCATAAACAAGACAAGAGCAGCCAACAATTTTGTTCAAAGCACCACTTGGATAAGGTTATAAATTTGTAAGTATCCTTTTTCCCTTTAGCCTGCTTTTGCTTTTGTCATGAGATGTGAAAAATCATCAGGTAAATGTGATGTTAAATTGTCTGAGAATCACACTTCCATTTATTTTCTTACTGCATAAAGGGATTCAACGTATAGCATGAATAGTTGGGTGTTTGGTTTTGGTTTGTTTGGGGTTTTGGGGTTTTAGTTTTTGTTTGTGGTTTTTTTAGGGGGGTGTTTGTGGGGTCTTGGGAGGGAGTTGGCTTTTGGTTTTAAATTTTTTGTAGTAACAGAGCTTTTTTCTTAACAATCCAGAGTTATCACAACACAAAGTGCTTAATCTACTGAGTTTAAAAGGCAATTTCTTCTTGCTGTGATTACTTTTGAAAGAGGTAGTTTGAAAGACTAGTTGACTTGAAGATTCTTCATTAAAAATAAAACTAAAAGTTGCATTTGAGTCTTTTCTTAGCACTAATGCAAAAAAAATGAGTCATGCTGTTATCCATACTATTGTGGAAGCAGGTCTTAGAAATTATACTGTGAAGTCCTGTCTTCCCAGTTGACGTCTTCCTGTATTGTAAGTAGCCCGGAGTTTCACCAAGGCAAGGCAGGTTTTTGTTTGCTTTTGTCTCTGGAGTGTGTGATCTTTTACCAAAGAGCAAGGCCAGTTCATAGTACTGCATGACACAGTGCAATCTACTGATTTACAGAAGCCTCAGCCTGGTTTCCTGCACTGCTCTCTAGTCCTCCCCCTCTGTGCTGATGAAGTGAGAGAACCCTGAACATAGCATTTACCCAAGTAGGCATAGAGACTGGGGTTGTCTCAGTTGGGCTGAGAGAATGGGATAACATGAAACATGCAATGCTGTGTATGAGACATTACTGCCTAGTATCAGTGCTTAGTCATTTGATATTATCTATACTTAAAGTGATGATACATTTGTAGGTAAATCGTCCTCTAGTTTTATAGTAAAATATACCTAATGGATATTAAAGTAGTAAATTAGGTTGGCAAAATCTTTTTCAATATGAGGGAACAAGCCTGAATGTTTTAAAGGGACAGGGTTATTAAGAAAATGTTTTATGGTAAGAAGAATTTTTTTATTATGAATGAAGGCAGTTTCTTTTTTGTAATTGCGAAATATCCTGCCATGTTCGACAGTGTAGGAGAGTAAATTTTTCCCCATGCTATGCTGCTGTAAAATGAACACGTTAAAGAGAGTCTATTCACAGAATTCCTCTGGCTCTTGGGTAGTCAGATGTTTATTTTTCTATTTTCCAAGTCTAATTTCTGTGTGTTTCTGAATGGTGGAAGTGTAAAAGTCATAGAACACATGAATCTGTGCCTCCTGTCACTTACTCTCTTGAAGTTATGTACATGATCTTTCTCTGCCAGTTCTACCAAATTTGCTGCTCTGTGCAATCTGAGAGGAAACAAGGATCTCACAGTCAGGAATTTCGTTTTGCTGAAAGTGTATCTTTATACAGCTTAAAATTTTTCTTCATGTTTTGTTTTGCAACATTTTCAAAATGTTTAAATACTGTTTGGATTGAGGCAAATTCTTCTTTCAATAAAAGTCATAAATGTAGCCATTCTTTAAAGGCATGTTGTTCAATTCTGAAACAAAGAAGCTTTCTCTCACTGAGTTTGAATTGCTGCTCTGAATCCGGAATTTCCTTGGAGAATACTCACTTCTTAGAGATAAAATAGCATGAACATAACTATGCTCAAGATTAGGGAGAGAGAGAGAGAGGGTTTTCAGTACCAGCTGAGGCACATCTTGCACTTGTTGCTCAAGGGGCTCTTGCAGAAATTGAAAAATTATGGTAGCTTGTATTAATTTTATGTCAGATACATTTTACATTGAAAACAAATCTGGCAAATTTAATTCCCCAGTAGTTCCTTCTGGGTGCAAATGCAATTAAACCCCAGCCATTTTCATGGTAAAATGAAGTACTCAGTCTAAAACTTTGGTTTCTCAGCAGCAGTGAGATATAATTTAGGCTTGGGTTAGTTGCTGTCGTTTCCAGACTTTTCAAGGAAATCTTATTTGAATAACCCCAAATCTCACAAGCTTAAAACATTTGGCCATTTCAGTCAAATACATAAAGCCAATACAGAAAGAAATATTTCTTATTTTTATGTGTCACTTCAGTGATATTTATGAACTCAAATATGAATTGTGGCAATACTGAAGAGAATGTTCTGATTTAAATTTAGAAAGTGTAAGTATAGATTAGGAATAAAAAATGGATACTTGAACAGGGACTACAGTGATCTTGTGAAATAATACTGATATGGAAGGATATTAAAATTCCTCCTCTTGTTCTTAGAAATTCCATGAAGGAAAAAGGGTCGAGTTTTACTTAGTGCTAAACAGAGCTGGACTACTTTTAGCACAAACTATTATAATGCATATGAAGAGACTCTGAGTACTGTAGTATAATTACTGTTGGCTGACACAGTGCACTTGTTCCTAATTCCCTAGTGCTTATTGTGGTGTGGTATAAATAATATTGTTGTAAAAATACACTCTCAAATCCTTTTCAAATGTACTTCATGAATTTATATCGGAGTACAAGAAATTTTATTCCCTCCTGAACAGGAAATTGAACGTTTTGGTTCACTGCAGCACAAGAGGAGAGTGTGGACATGCTTTAGGGTCCTTATAATAAAGAGTAGCTGGTGCATACATCAGGCTCCAAGCTGCCTTCAGTGCCTGAGCCCATTGGAGCCTGTGCAATATAGCAACAGTACTTGTGCCCCAGCTTTAATTCATGATTTAACCATAGAATGGTTTGGGTTGGAAGGGACGTTACAGATCATCTAGTTCCAACTCCCATGTCCTGGACAGGTACACCTCCCACTGGACCAGTTTGCTCAAGGCCCCACCCAACTTGACCTTAGACACTTCCAGCGATGGAGCATCCACAACTGCCCTAGACACCCTCATAGTAAAGAATTTCTTCCTTATATCTAACCTAAATCTCCCTCTTTTTAGTTTAAAACCATTCCCCTTTGCGATATCACTATGTGCCTGTGTAAAAAGTCATTCTCCCTCTGTTTTATAAACCTCCTTTAACACATCCATAGGCTTCTGCTCTCCTGTTCAGCTTTACAGGGCATTGATGAGACTCAAGCAGAACACTTTGAGTGACATCTGCGGCACTGTCCAGGGTTATGGTATGCTTAAATATCTGAAAAACATCCTGTCTTCAGAGGTGTATCTTAGAGTCTGTGTTTTCAAAAGTTCCCTTGATGTCATATCTGTAAGCTTTTCTCCTCTTTTCAAATCAGGACTACCTAGATTCTGCTCAGCATTCACGTGTTGA
Source organism: Acanthisitta chloris (assembly GCF_000695815.1). Taxonomy (NCBI): domain Eukaryota; kingdom Metazoa; phylum Chordata; class Aves; order Passeriformes; family Acanthisittidae; genus Acanthisitta; species Acanthisitta chloris. The sequence continues at coordinate 14,601 of NW_008678264.1, read as the reverse complement.
TCAAATGTGACTCAAACTGAGTAGCAGCTAACTATCTACAACTTAGCTACTGACTATGTACAAGTAATATGTGAGCTTTTTTTACTGTTGGTTTCCTTATATGCATACATTAGAGACATTACTTTCAGTGCAAATTTCAGTGGAACACCTTACGTTTTTCATTTTTGTTAATGAAATGCTCTACTGGAGTATTTTGAAACTATAATACCACTTAAAAATATGAAAGTAAAAGTAGAGCAGTATATTTTATAATTCTACTGAAGAGTTTTACAACCCCAACTGCTTCTGAAAGCTGTTATCTGTTTAGGGCAATTCTCTCATTCTTTCAGGACTTCATATGAGTCATATGAAGTCACATGAACTTGGAGGATTAGATAAAAAAACTGCTTTATATTTGTAAACATGGCATTATTACTTATAACCATACTAGTGAAAATGTTGGTGCTGAATGTGTCATGTTTCTGTGTCTTCATATCCTAGGAGTTCTTGGGGGGTTCTGTATGTTGAAAGGCAGAAGTAAGTTAATAAAGGATGTTAGAGTGTTAAGTATAATTATTTTATTACATTAAACCCATGTAAAACATATAAACAGTTTCTTGACACTGCTGTGGAACCAATGAATCAAAAAGCGTCATAATAAATCAACAAGCAACTTTGGAAATTACAAGTTATCTTGGATTCTCAAGCATTTCAATAGTTTCATTACACAGTACTTTCTTGCATCCTCTCTGCTTCAAGTATGCAGCCCAGTATATTGCTTCACATCAGAAAGTCCGATAAACTTCAGTGGAAGTGTTTATTCACAAAATAGGGACTTTGTATGAATATTCATGGAAGTAATAGGTGAATAAATTGTTTGTATTCTGCCATCTGTTTACACTAAGCTTAAATCACAAAGGTTGTCATATCTGTCTTTTCCTGTTAAGGTACAATCAGGTGTTTTTTAAAAAAAAACCCTCCACAACCAGCCAACCCCATTCTGCTCTTCCATGGAGCACCTTCTTGTTAGACAGCCCTTTGTCAAGCAGCATCTAATCTTCAGCAAATTTTTTTTTATCCTGAGTCTTCCCTTTGAAATCTCCCAGAAGGGTCTGAATAGAAACTGTAATTTTAACTAGAACTCATTTCATTTCTTCCTTTTCATGGAAACAGAACAGCTATGCTTTTTAACTAAAACAAGTTCTGTTTAACTCCTTGGACATGTAAATATCTGTGTGAAATTCACCTTGCTTCCCCCCTTAACTGAAAACCCTTTGCCTCTATGATGGATGAATTTCTTTCATGTTTGGTGATTTTACTTTGAGATCTCCTGTACTGCATCTCGTGTTCTTTAACAGCTGTATATTAAGAAGCATCTCTGATCTAAACCTCAGTGTACGTCTAATTAAAATACAAGTATATGACTCACTATTAGCTCTTGATTCAGAGCAGAGATGAGGATAATTAACCTCTTTGGGTTAACCAATCTAATGTTGATGTGTTACAATAACTTTCATTTCTCTTAGTCTTTTGAATCACTTATATCCACTGTAATGGTGTTCTAAAAATAGCTTTACAGATTAGACTTCTTCACTAAATTTGAATCTTTCCTGGTTTTGCCTCTCAGTTTTTTAAACAAAGCACTTCTGTGATTCTCCAGCATTTATTGCTTCTGAGAATTCTCTGGAAATGTAATGATCAGTCTGTTTGTAAATTACCTGGGTTTTGTCTCATGTCTGAAGATGATAGATTGCCCTTCATTGGGATCCTGAATGGCTTTATCACTGTCTGTGTTCTTGTCTCCTGCACAATAGCTTGGCTAAGCTGACTGCTGTTGAGAGTATCTTCATTCTTACATTCTGGGGAAGTGGTTTTACAGTCACTGTGGGCACTTTCCTGGAAAGTAAGTACGAAGTACTGCGTGTTGGCTAGAAAAGGCAAAAGAGTATCAGGAATCAACACTGCATAAAAGGGATCATGTTAAGCTTGAACACTGTTCATTTTTAGTTACATATCTCAAAGAATACTATTGGGAAGGGTGTGGAGAAAAGCAACAGTGTGTATGGTCAGAGTCGTAAGACTCCAGAAAAGACCTGACTGGGGACTGAAGGAAATAACTAAGTCCGTATGGTGGTGGTTTGTGAAATGCTCTGTCGAAGTTTAACAGGTGAAATGGTTTGGTATCATGATTTAAGTCACAGCGTGACTGGGTTTGTTGGGAGAAGTTAACAAAATAGCTGAGCCAGTTCTAACAGCTCATTGCCACCAAAAGGGGGAGGTCTGGCTCTGTCCCTTCTCCCACATCGCTATTTTTCAGTTCCTTGTGCAAGCTTTGCTACTTGTTACAGTGCTCCGTAAATCAGTTCAGCTCATCAGTCTGCAGCAAACTAATTCAGTAAAAAACCCAAATAGTTTCCGGGTAGATTAATGAGATGATTTAGATCAGTGAAGGTCCCAGTTATCACCAGAGCCAGCACAGAAGGGTCGAACGCAGCAGAACTTTCTCACGTGGCTGGTGGCAATTTGTTAGATTGGCTCAGTCTTCTTGTATAACACCCTTATAACAGACTGGGGAGCAGAGCAGGAGGGTTTTTTCCAGGGTTTTGGAGAAAATTGTTTGAATTCTGTGATTCAGAGCGCTGTGTATGTAGGAGAAGAATTTTTTCCCATTTGTCTGTTCTGTCACTACTGAGCTCTGAGCTTTGCAGAGGTAAAAGCACAGTGCATTTTCAGTGGAGCTGTCATTTGTGATGCTGAATGCTATTTTAACAATAATACTGTTAGTATTTACACTGATTTAGATCATAATTTTCATTTATTGATATCTGTTTCAAATTTTTAAAAAAACACATTTTTAATCCCTGAATGTTCACACTTGATCTCTGGGTCCTCTATATTTCCTTTGTATCTACACTGAAACCTGAGTAAAAATCCACATGTCAAGTCTCATACCATCCACTGATGTAAAAAAAAAGCCTGCAACAGTGGCATGGTTGCCTTCAGAATCATGCGTGGATTGTGATGAAATTTAGCCATCATTTTTCAAAAACCAAGGGCTTTATTTAACCTGAAAAAATCCTTTGAGCTATACAACAGCAGTTCAGTGCAATTCTGACTTGACAGGGACCTTGTTATTACTGCGACACACGTAAGAGTTTAGTTTCTCTGTCTGCTGTCCACCTGGTTTAGTGTTAATGTGTGTCATATATTTAAAGACAATGCAGAATCTCACAAGACTCATTTGGGTCCTAATGTCAGCAGCATTGAAATCAGCAGCATTGAAAGATGTCCTCTAAAAATATGACTGCAACAAATTCCTGTGAAATATGACAGTAAATCTAGTTATTTCTACCTAGGATGTTATGGTTTTGTTGAGTTTGGGATTTTGTCATCTTAGCAGTCTCTAGCAATAAACCAGAAGGTACTAAATGGTGTGTTACCTTATCCCACCTACTTTTAGACATTCTAATGAAAATTCTCTGGACCTTTGTTTAGCCTGTCCCTCTGTCTGCTCTGTAAGGTGATAAATTCCTATTCAGCAGTTTAAGAGAACTGTCTTCCTCAAGTAATCTATGTTCCTCTTCCTTTTCTTTTTCTTTTTAATTGTGAGTTCTTTTGACACTTGTTTTTTCCTGTACTACCCCTAGGTTCCTTTGTGTGTTTGATCTTTAAATTTTGAATTAGCTTGTGGTCAGTGTAAATCATTCCTACTTAAAAGATTTATCTTTCTCCAGATATCATCTTTCTGTATCAGATGTTGTGACCTTTTCTCATATTCCTTCTGTCTGCACTGTAGAGGAGCTGCTTCCAATTTGGATTGTAAAATGCTTATTTAGATGCATACCCATGTAAGGAGAATCTCTTCTTTCTCTGTGCCTTGAAACTGTACATGCCTTTAGAGTTTCAGGAGATTGTTGTGGGACCTGGATGCAGTCCAGGTTTTGCTGCTGCTTGGTTCTGCAAGATACAAGTTGCAGTAGTATTATTGGGCAGAGAAGGTTTCTGGTTTTCAGCCCTCTCTGCTCACAAAGAATGTGACTGAACCGTTATTGTATGGAGGTGTTGGTGTCTTAAGGAAGGGAAATTCTGTCAAGGGTTTTTTCAGGAGCACAGTAAGCAAATTAAAGGGTACATTTATGGTACAAAAAAAAAGAGAAACACCTCTGGATTTGCCGAAGTTTTGTAGATAGATGTCAGCATTATAGAATGGTTTGGGTTGGAAGGAACCTTAAAGATCATCTAGCTCCAACCCCTCTGCTATGAGCAGGGGCACCTTTCACTAGGGCAGGCTGAACAAAGCCCCATCCAAACTGGCCTTGAACGCTTCCAGGGATAGGGAGTCCACAGCCTCTCTGGGCAACCTGTTCCAGTGCCTCACCACCCTCACTGTAAAGAATTTCTTCCTATTATCCCATCTAAACCCACCCTCTTTCAGTTTAAAGCTGTTCCTATCACATGTCCTTGTAAAAAGTCCCTCTCCAGCTTCTTATAGGCCCTTTTAGGTGCTGGAAGGTTTCCCTGGAACCTTCTCTTCTCCAGGCTGAATAACCCCAACTCTCTCAGCCTGTCTCCATAGGAGAGGTGCTCCAGCTCCTCCTGGTCATCTTCATGGATATTTGCACAGAATTCAAACACAGCAACAGAGTACGTTCTGTTTCCTCCTTCAGATACATTTCAGAGACTTGAGAACTAATCAATGTTGAAACAAATGTGGTGGCTTTCTGGTGACTGCTATGTTTCTGAGTGCTAAGCACAATGCCATGCACTTTTCCTTTGAAGTATGGAACATCCTCATTGTCACTGAAGATTTTAACTGTGTCTTCTTACTGTAGAGACAGTGGTACCCTTGGTCAAACCATAACACCATGAAGCCTGCTCACAAGTGGGATGAAAAACATTGAAAATTGCTTGCCAAGGATGCTCTCCTTCAGGACGTAGTGTTTATGTTCCTATCTATGTAATTTTCAATGGGAGACCTTAAAGCTACAGGTCTCTAGGGAAATCTGGTAGCCAAGTCATAACTGGTGTGCTCTCCTTCATGACTCCCTTGTAAGATGTTAAACTTTGTAAGTAGAAGGGATTTTACATGAATAGTGATAGAGAAATTAGTTAAATGACTGGATAGTACAAGCACTCTACAAATAGTTACAGCTTAATACAGGGTTATTAATCAAAATTGGCATGCATGAACATATGGTTCTTTCAATATACTTCTATTGTGTTGAAGCAAGTAGGTGGGAAATTGAGATTTAGTTACTAAATGCTCAAAATGAAATGCACTTTCCTGCCCAGCTGCCAGTGTGCCTAAGGAGAGGACTTTTGATTCCTTAGTGCTTCAGAATTGTCATGTCTTTAGAAACAAATTAATAAATAGAGAAGCCATCAAAATAGTCTTATGGCTTTGTTTTGTTCTTTTACCTAATCATCCACTTTCAAGTGCACTAGACAGGACAGCTACGTTTGAGTAAGTGACATCTTTTGTTGTTAGATAGTGACATTGGTAAGTTAGTACAATGTGCTGGTGTCAAATGCCATTGCTAGAGTCTCAGCTCAGATGCTTTACACTAATCAAATAAGTATCCGCAGAAACTATGGATGCTTTGAAAAGCAAATCTGCTTTTAAAGCATGGAGTTAGATAGACTAATGTTTCATACAAGTTCTGAAAACACCCAGCTAGAACGGATAATGAGAAGAAACTATCACACTTGAGAGAAAAAAAGTAGAAAGAAAAGGTTAAGTATGGTAAAATTTCGATAGTATTATTCAGTTTACCAACAAAGACTGAACTAAAACACTGGTTTAGTGAGAGCATAATAGTGGAAGTTTGACTCTTTTGAAGAGCTTCAACTCTCGGTTAAGAAAAGCATGAAAAATGGCAAGTATTTTGGGAATTCTGTCCTAATTGTACAGGCAGGTAACTTGCTCACCTTTCAGTATTCACATTCTGTTGTAGAGACATAGAATCCTGAGACTAAGAAGCATCAACAGGAGTTGTAATAGAACCTAAAATAAGCAAAAGTAAAAATACAGTCTATGCAGGAAGGCTTCACTTTCTGCAAGCTCTTTAGCTTTACTCTTTGCTCCACTTCTAGAATGGCCAAATTTTTCTGTGACACAACCTGGGAAATTCTGTCTCCATCCTGGTAAAATGTAACTTGTTTTTAAGTATGCAGCCAAACTCTATGGGTAACCAGAGATTTTAGTGTCTCAAGTTCAATAGTGTACCTGTACAAGTCATTCCGTCATTGCAGTCAAAGTATGATCAAATGAACGTATTGCTATGCAAGGCTGAAATATGAAATTGAAAAATATTGCTTTAATCTGGAAACCTTTTTAATTTGTACACCATATTTCAGTTGCAGAGGAATATTAGGCACTGTACTACATGACATGCTGTGGTCATTTGTTAAGACTAACGAACAGTCACATAATGAGACATCAAAAATACAGTATATTTTAATTAAATAAAAGGCTACCAAATAAGGGAGCAAGAGGTCTTGGCAGTTTTAATGGAGATCCTGGTTTAGAAACAGTGTTGGACATTTGTTTGTGCTTGTAATGCAACTAGAAGTTTATTACAGCATTTCATTTATAGAAGGGCTTTGCCATTGCTTAAGTGTTCCAGTTCTTGTTTTTTCCCCTTAAAAGAAGATATAAAAATAATTTCATGTCTCTTGAAGAGCACCCAGTGACTGAGTTATGACTGTGGCTTCCGTGGAATATGGCAGTGGTGCTAATATCTGAGTTTTCATTGCATTTGGGCTGGTTGATGTTTGCTTTTGGAATTAGTTAGCTTTGACAGTAAGTTGCCACTGTAATTTCTTACCTGAGAAGTTTTGAGTGTGAATATGTGCATATGCTAATGCAATATTTACCTATAGCATTCTGGCTCTTTTTTCAGCCACTGGCACTGTCTGCTATTCCAGTATGCTGTTATGTAGAGTATTTAGAATATTTGTCTTCAGTAGCTAAAATAATGGACGACAAATGAAAACCTAGTTAAGAAATCCGAGGTGTTAAACGCTGTTTTGGTCCTCACTGCATTATCAAAGAGGATGGAATAGACCTTGGAACTCTGTGTTAATGGCAAGGTGACAAGGTTGATCAGGAAATAACTAGTGCATGAGAGATTAGATACACTTGGTTGTCTGATAGTGATGTGGAGGGGCAAGCAGGGAATGACTGCTCTCCATTTCTCCCAAGGTAGGGATTGCAAGCAGCCAAAGGCCGTGATGACAACTGAAATGTCCCATCAGACACAGTTAAGTAATGGAGCTTATTTCCATAGGGTTCAGTAAGTCTCAGAGATATTAGAAAATGGGAAACACTTTTTATGAAACAGAAGTCCAGTTTCGAACGCTGCATCCAGCAGATTCTAAATTCTAGTTGCTGAAATCCAGGAAGATATACTGGGGAAGGGATTGCTTAGTACCTGTGTAACAATTTGTCCTGAAACATTGCTGCTAGTTACTCCCTGAGACATGCTGCTGGGCCCAGTGAAATTTTGGATCCACCTGTAAGTAATGATGTAATGTAGAAAAGTGTTTTGTGTGTGTGGCTCTAGGAAAGCAGGTTCAGGATTTCCAGAACTGTGATGTTTGTGTTGTACTGAATACCTGGGCAGCTTTGTTTATAGCATTTATAAAGCAGCAGTATTTTAATAACTGTCTAGAAAGTAAATTAGCTTCCCCAGCTGAAATGGGCAAAAAAATGTATGAAACCTGTGATTTAGAGAGTTTAAAACACATATGTCATTTTTCTTCATAACCGAGAAATAATTTGTTTCTCCTGTTAAGCATTTATAGGTGCATTGCATCCACTGCTCCAGATAATCATAGTTCTGTCAGGTTTGTTTTTCTGGAGGTAGTTTCAGACTTTGGTTTCCTCTAAAGCAAATAGTATCACCAGAAAGAAAATTAATGTACAGTTACCTTCAGATGGCAACATTGAGTGTTCTGTTGTGGAATCCAAACTGATTTGCTGTCACACAGGTAAAGCATCCGTACTGTTCAACTCTGGCAGTATTTATAAATAAATTACTAAAATATTGCTGGGAATGTACATACTGTACCTATGAATACACAATGGCTGGAGTGCTTTAAAATAAAGTTACTTGCTATACAGATATTTTAGTCTTTATTCATTTATTATGTATTGAGTATACATAGTTGGGTTGGTTGCAGAGAACACATTGCTACTGAATGGTTTGGCTTAGAACCATGGAATATTGAAAAGGACAGGATTCTAGAGGTCATCTGACCTGACTGCTCACAGAGGGATCACACTCGATGAGGTTGCTCAGGGCTACATAGACTT
>NW_008678264.1:0-6293 GCF_000695815.1 Acanthisitta chloris | reverse complement strand
GAGCCTTTCTGAGCAACAACAGTCAGTGACAGCCCTCACAGTGGTGAAAAAAGTTCCCTTGTATCTAATCAGAATATCCCATCTTGCAATTTGCATTCCCTTTTTGAAATGTGTCTTTCCATCACATGCTCCAAGAAGAGTCTGGCTTCACAGACACCTTCCCTTGGGTAGTTACAGATAGCAGTAAGGTCCTGTTTAGGTTCTGTTCTCCCAGCTGGACAAACCCAGCACCTGTAGTTTCTCTTCATGTGCTCCAGCTCTTTAGTCATCTTGGTGACCTTTGCTGGATTCATCCAAATATTTCATTGTCTGTCTTGAAGAGCCCCAAAGTGGGCCCAGTGTTCCATTTGGTCTCTCAAACCCTGAACAGAGGGAAACAGCCACTTCCCTTGACCTGCTGGCTGTGCAGTTTTCAAGAGCTAACAGTTGAAGGACAAGCTTCTGCCTTGTAAGTCTGACAACAGTGCTTAGAAAAGGTCTGACGAATTCAAGTTCTTCTAAACTTTCAAACTTCGTGTGTTTCTCATGAGAGGTTTATATATTAGGATTCAAATATGGTATTTATTGTATGGAGATGATTTTAAAAATATTGTCATGAAATATTAGAGCGGTGTTGCTGATAATAAATTGTCTGATGATAAGTGGATGGAAATTTCTTACCTGATAAATCCTTTCTCTATGGTGTTTGAGTATAATCACTTGCTTGTTCTAATTGCTACCAAATGGATAGCTCAATAAAGTCTTTCTATTACCTGCTATAATGCATGGCATGGAGCTGTTTGAGCTGTGGTGCTTAGTGACCATAGCAGATCTGAGACAGGATGAAGAAATGAGGGCAGGGTGGAGGAAGTGAGAAAGTATTCCATAATGTGATTAGTGACAACCTGCCTAATTGCCCTACTTGGAGAGCTGGGTCTTACTGGGTCTGCTGCAGCGATAAAAATCTAGGTAAATGAATTATCTAGTGGGAAGTTGCCCTTTCATTGACTCTCATGTATGTTTCAAGGAAAAGAAATACTCTTCTCTCTCTCTGTGGAAAATTTTAACCTATAGTTCAAATATTCTGCGTGTTTCTTTTTTTTCCAGAATCCCAATCTCCTCCTTCTCCCAAGACAATATTTACGAAGTCCAGCCACCAAGTGCTGATAGGAAATCAATAGAGATTTTTCATGCTCACATTCGGGCTGGAAGAGGAAACATGCAGCCCCTGGGAAAAGATGACTTTGTCATGTACAGAGAATACATTCGAAACAGATATATGTAAATCCAAGCTGGATTCTCCTGCCAAGTCTACTGTACTGATCACAAAAATAATTTTGGAAAGGAAACTTAGTTTTGGGGTTTTTTTGCACTAATGAATTTATTATCTAACTTTTCTATTTATTATTTATACTGTATTGTTCTGTAGTGAAAAAGTGGTTTAATATCTGGGTTTTGGCTGAACAGAAAGTGTATCTCAAGAGTCAAAGTGAGTAATCAGAGCACATACAGTCACTGAAAAGTATATAGCGATTTATGGCAAAGAAAATGTTGCATGTTTAGTTTTTTATATTAATTTCTTATGTTTGCTAATAAAACTGAAGTGATTCATACATGAAATCAGAAGAGAATTGTTTTCTTCCTCTTTGTTCCATGACAGCAAACAATCTTTTTTTACAGCAGAATATTTTCTGATACTTCCTGAGATTTCTAGCAAAGTGAGTGTGAAAATGACTGCTTGTAATTTGCTGCTTTCTTAAACAAAAGTGAAAAATATGTGGCTTATGTCAAGATCAAAGTTTGCATCAAGACTAGCAAACTTTGTAACCCTAATATGTGTCAAAACTAACCTCAGTGGTGCTAGTAGCTACAGACTCTGTGCCATGTGTAAGGTGGAGATGGTTTATGGCTAATTATCACAGGCTTCCAGTAGGAATCCAAGGTGAATCACATACTGACTGAGGGAATGCTCTCCACTTCACTGGGTTTGGACTCTCAGAGGGTGCAAAACCATCCTGATATCTTTCTGTGGGACAGCCATTACCCTTTTTGCAGCAAACCCTTTACATCCCTGTATTTGTGCTATTGTAAGATGCCTACAACTTCCCAGGACAGTGGGGTGGGTAAGTGAAGTGCAGAGTTCAGATCAGCAGGGCTGATCATGCAAGAGTGAGCAGTAGTTGGGTTAGGCAAGAGTGAACATCGTGTCCTGTGCTGGGTAGGAATTGGAGAGGCAGCAGGTGTCTAAGTAGGTTCATTTGGGCTTGTGATTAAAACATTTCTCAAACTAAAAAGCTGAGGGAAGCTTACTGTTTGCAATTGCAAGCTAAAATTCCCAACACTTCCTAGCCCTCTGCCTTGAAGAGTACTGACAGCATCACCTTGACCAACCATGCTACTCCACAGGCTTGCACAGACCATATCTCAGATTTTTCTGGAGTAGCAGAATAACCTTTAGAGATGTAGCCAACTGCATGTAGCAGATGTAGAGGACACATTTGTGTTCTTAGTAAACTGCTTTTCAGGCAGCTACTGCAGATTCTTGGCTGCATGCTGCAAACATGTTCTGAGTATGTTTGAATATTTTATGCTGGGAGTTGCATCTCTGTCAGTAGTTCGATGCAAGGAAGGATGCAGCAGAGAAAGGGGAAAAAAGTCTCTTGCAATAGAAGTTTGTGTATTTCAGAGAATGACTTGTATGCAGTGAGTGAGAGAACATGATACCTCAAGTTACCAAAGCATTTTGTGTCCATTCTCTTTTGTTAATTGATTGATATTGGGTTTAGACAAATGGTTGTATTTTAGGACATGTAAGAATGAAATGTCACTTTAGATAATACTTCATTGCAACTGTCAACATTTTTTCTCTGGAAAAATGCCCAAACCTGTACTGAATTCTTTTGTCCAATATGAAAAATAATTTGAAGGAATAAATGCTTGCTTTGAAAAAATGTAGAGCTGGAGTCAGTGTCTTAATGAGACAAATGCACACTTTTCTCACTGCACTTAAACTATTGCAAAGAATGCTTTCAAACTATCACAGTCCTTGTGTTGTTTGTAGATACTGGCAACAATTCACAAAAGTTATCCTTGAAATCATAGCACTTACCCACACACAAAGCAAAACTGATACTTCTTTCTTCAACACCTAACAATGTTGTTGCAAAATACAAGAATTGTAATAATTCTACAGCTGTAAGGGAAAATCTGTTCAGCCTTCAGCAATTCAGGCTCTCCTCAGGAAAAGAGGATTAAAGGAGTTTGGTTTACAGTTTGGAGAGATGAATGACATCTCAGTCCATTACCTGTAATGTAATCACAGGTTCTTCAGTGTCTCTCCAAATGTGTGCCCTGACAGTCCTGCTGTGGCATCCCCTTGAATTTTTTAGTAACTGCAACTTGTCTCTTGTAGCTGCTTATAGGCATTTAAGCTTTGTGCTTTACTTTCTACAAGAAGATGCTTGGGCATTAATATTCAGGTGATACTTGTGTGATCTATCCTCATTGTTCTCGTAGCAGCTGTTAAGAATACTTCAAGGTGCCAGTGTCAATTTTTAATAAGTTTATTTTTTAAAACCTACCCCACACACAACCAAGACTCCCTGCTTAACCGTGGGGAAACTTTGAACTGAGTCAATCTGCTGCTACTGCATGTAAATGGTTACTTTAAAAAAGAAAACACACTCATCACCCATCCAGCAAGTTCAGTTGGACAAAGGACTCCAGAGAGGCTACCTCTGCATCTACCTACTTTATCCTCTTCTTGTGATTATGAGGTTCAATTCTCAGCTGTGACAGAAGCTCTGAGTAGATGCATGTATTTCCCTTTCAGAAGCTGAGGAAAAAGTGTGTAAAATAAGTATAAACAGAAGAAGAGTGAGCCATGTTGGCTCTGTAGAGTAACATGGTGCTTTTTTCACTAATGATCACCTTTAACGTTGAACAATATGGACAAATAAAATATTTGAGAAATGTGTTGATTTTTCTCCAAAATACATTTAGTTTGTTTCAGTGTGTTTGAAAGTTACATGGAAATACAATTCCAAAAGGTACACCTGGAAAATAATGTCTTTGGGTTCTTTTCTTGTGGAATCAAGAAGCACAAACATTGTCATTTCTGAGCCAAGGGTTTTTGATGCCAGTCCAACAGCTAAAGCTTTGTGCTGTGACCCTGTGCCAGCAAGAGCAGTTATTTCCCAATGCTTTCATTGGTATGTTCCCCTCTTTGTGAGTTTTGCCTCTTTTTATTCTCTTCCTCTCATTTTCCAGAGACACTCAGCTAAGACCCTGAAATAGGACCCTTTTAATGTTCCCACAGCTGCCAGCTACCTGGGGGAGGAAGTGTGAGAACTGTACATGGTTCTGGGGTGACACTTGTGGCAGCTCTCAGTTTTGTTACTTACTTTTTGAGATTTTTGCTTGGGATCCCAGGAAGGTTCTGTTGGCTTTCACAGCCTCAGGCCAGCCTTCACTTGTATGAACTCCAGTGCGTATGACCTGTTGAATAGTCATGTTTTGCAGTCAGAGGAAATACCAGCTTCACTCAGGAGATCATTTCACTCTCCACAGGGGCTTCACCCTATCAGTGCTCCCTGAGTAATTACCTGAACAAGTCCAGTTCACTGAGGATAAAACGGAGGTGTGTGTACAGTATTGTTCCATTTGCTGGCATAGTTTGAATCCAAGTGATTGCCTGGAGGCTGATAATGAAAAAATACAATGTACTTGGCTCCCAAATGCCTCCCTCTGTCTTATATATATTTAAAATTCTAATTAAAGTTGTCACTCTTGGTGGTGATGCGAAAGCAATGTGGAACTAGTGCAATAAGTTACAAAATATTAATGAAAAAAATCATACCTTGAAATTACAACCCTTGCAAATACCGATAATCAGCAGTTCCCTCCTGGAGTTCTAAAATCTATATGCTACAAAGAAAACCATTGCTGCTGCTACTCTGTCCACCAGAACCAAGTAAGAGAGTGCTGAGAAAAGGCATGAAACACAGTGTTTATCATTACTATATATTGCTCCTCCAGAAATACATGCTTTTTGCTTTATCTGGCCCAAGCTTAGAATGGAACATTTAAATTCCATCTGTTTAAAAATACATTCATCTTTGAGGAATAGAGAGAGAGTGTAATAAAGGTAGGACAGGCAGCAGCATGTAATGACCCACCTTTGATGGTCCATCTGCATTTCCCCATTCTAGGTGTAGCTGTGCTGTCAGCACTACAGCCCAGTGTGGCGAGTGAGCCACAAACTATGCATTTGTGGTTGTCTCTCTATTTTTAGCAGGCAGCATGTAGAAGATGTGCACAATTGGAACCTCATTTCAAAAAGCCTAGGCCTCAAGAGAGCTGTTATTTTGTATTCCCTGACAGCTCGGGTACTTTTTTTAATTTGGTTGGTTGGTTGGTTATCCAATTTCCCTACTTCTTCTGATTTTTTTTGGTGGTTTGTTTGATTTCTTTGCCACCCATAGCTCAGAATCCTTTTTTTTTCACCCAGAACTGTGTAGCCACAAGTTGTCGCTTTCCCACTATATCCATCTCCTCATTTTGGAGTTCTCACTTCTTGAAAGAAAACTGCAAATTTTATCCTTTTCTTGAAAAGCCTTAATGCTTTCTGTAGCCACCCATCTCTGTCTTTTTTAATGTAGGCTGTGCCGTCATCTGCCCTGCCTGATTTCCTACCTCCTGCGGTGGGGACGGATGTGTGTCTTGTCTCTCTTGGGTTCTGTGTGTCTTGGTAACATATTCTTGAGAAGTGCTCTGCTTGGGTACAGGATGTTAGTGCTTGAACAAGTTGTAGACATCACTTAAAGTCTTTTCGTCTAGAGAAAGTCAAGTGCTGCTCTGATTAAGGAAGTAAGAGAGCATTTAAAGTGGTCCCCTCTGATTGTCTCTAGCCCTGCTGCAGCAGCACTCTGCATCCTACTGCCTGGAGTTTTCCAAGGGGGAGGGAGGTGGGTTTTTTGTTCATACTCCCAATAAAGTGGATTCAGCCTGTTTGAATAAGCCAGTGTTGGCACATGTCAAAGCTCGCTGGCATACTCAGTGAGAGATTTTGCAGTGATAAACCTGGCTCAGGTCCCTTGGGGATTTTTATCCTTTCCATTCTGCTGTCTCTGTTCCCTCCTGTTCCCTTCCTGGGCATTAGCAGCAGGCTCAGACATGAAGAGAGCTGGAACACACTTTGCCATTTCCCATGGACATTACCCATGCCAAAAGCAGCAATAACTGTACTGCAGGTTAAGCTTGAGTGCAGGCTCTGCTCCCACAGGGTAATGTCATAGAATCATAGAATCATAGAA
>NW_008678263.1:0-514 GCF_000695815.1 Acanthisitta chloris | reverse complement strand
CTGGGAATGGGGAACACCGGGAATGGATCTGGGGATAGGGAACACCGGGAATTGGGAGGGGATAGACCTGGGAATGGGGAACACCGGGAATGTGGGTCTAGAAATCACCGGGATCAGGACTGTGCAGGAGCAGGGAGGGACCCCTGGGAACGGGAGAATCCATGGGATTGGGACCCTCCTTGTGCTCCACCCTGAGCCAGGGAATCCCACAGCCCCTCGGATCCATCGCCAGCAAACCGTAGGGAATGCAGCGCGCTGGGAATGCTCTGCGGCTCGTTCGGTTCCGGGGGGCCCCGGGGGGGTCCCCACGCCTGGGGCTGGAGGAGGAACCCGGGGGGGACCTGGTGGATCTGAGCGCGGCGGAGCCAGAGCTGCCACGATCCATGCGGGAATTCCTGGAGCTCGGAGCCAGCGGCGTCGGCATCGCCAGGAGGTGTGGGACACACGGGGGAAAAAGTGGGAAAAGGGACCCCAAAGGTGGGTGACACCAAATCCAGGTGAGCCCCAAATCCAG
>NW_008678262.1:535-2194 GCF_000695815.1 Acanthisitta chloris | reverse complement strand
CCGATCCTGGTGCTCGGCACGGCCCTGGCGCCGGTCCTGATCCTGGCCCTGCTGCGGATCTAGTCCCGGTCTCCATCCCCATCCCAGCCCCGGTTCTCATCCCAGCCCTGGGCCCCATCCTGGCACTGGTCCCAGTGCTGGTCCCCATCCAGTGCTGGTCGTGATACTGGCCTGAACCTGGCCCTGCTGCGGGCCTAGCCCTGGCCCCATCCCAGCCCTGGTCCCATCCAGTCGTAATCCCCGGTCCCAGCCCCAGTCCCATCCTGGTCCTCATCCCAGTCCCCATCCCCATCCCAGTCTCAATTTCCATCTCCATCCCACCATGGTCTCGATCCCAGCCCCAGTCCCATCCCCATCCCATTCTCAAACCCCATCCCCATCCCACCCTGGTCTCCATCCCAACCCCAATTCCCAACCCCATCCCAGCCTCAATCCCCATCCCAGCTTCGGTCCCCATCCCCATCTCAGCCCTGGGCCCCATCCTGGTGCTGCATCCAGTGCTGGTCCTGATCCCACCATGCTGCTGGTCCCAGGCCTGATCCTGGCCATGATGCTGATTCTGGTCCTTGTGTCCAGCCCTGGTGTGGCCTCAGTCTCCATCTCCAGCCCAGCCCTGGGCCTCATCCTGGTACTGGCCCTGGTGCCAGCCCTGATACTGGCTCTGCCCCTGCTGCTGGTTCCAGTCCTGTTTTCTGTTCTGGTGCTGGTCCTCATTCTGTTCCTGCTGCTGGACCCAGGCCTCATCGTTCCTCTGATGATAGACCCGGTCCTCATCCCCATCCCAGCTCTGGTCCCAGTGCTGGTCCTGATCCTGGCACTGCTGCTGGCCCCAGCCCTATTCCCCATCCCAGGCACAGTCTTGATTCCCATTCTGGTGCTCATCCTGGCCCTGCTGCTGGTCCCAGCCCTGCTGCTTGTCCCAGCCCTTGTCCTGGCCCTGATTCTGGCCCTGATGCTGATCCCAGCCCTGATCCTGGCCCTGATCCTATCCCTGGTGCTGGTCCCATCTGGTCCCAGCCCCATCCGTGGGCAGGAGGTGACACTCCCCCTCTCTCCCCAGACCAGCATGAAGAACATGGAGCGGGAACTGGTGTGCCCGGTGTGCAAGGAGATGTACAAGCAGCCGCTGGCGCTGCCCTGTGCCCACAACGTGTGCCACGTGTGTGCCAGCGAGGTGCTCCTGCAGCATGGTCACCTGTGCTGTGACCCCACCTCAGAGCCCACCTCACCTGCTGCCACCCCCTCCACCCGCAGCCCCCGCCTGGGGCGCCGAGCTGTCCCCAAACCCGACCGCCTCGACCGCCTGCTCAAGTCAGGTGGGACTGGGAGGGGATGGGTGGAGGGGACAGGGACGGGGATGGCTGGAGGGGGTGAGGGTGGCTGGAGAGGACAGCAGAGGAGACAAGGACTACAGAGGGGACAGGGATGGCTGGAGAGGTTGGGGATGGGGCCAAGGATAGCTGGAGAAGATGAGGATGGCTGGAGGTGATGGGGGTGGCTGGAGGGGACAGGGGTGGCTGGAGGGGATGGGGGTGACTCAAGGAGGGGGTAAAGGTATGGCTGGAGAGGTTGGAGATGGCTGAAGAGGACAGGGATGGCTGCAGAGAAAGAATTTCTTCACTGAAAGAGTTATCAGGCATTGGAATGTGCTGCCCAGGA
>NW_008678262.1:0-356 GCF_000695815.1 Acanthisitta chloris | reverse complement strand
GAAAGAATGTCTTCACTGAAAGAGTTATCAGGCATTGGAATGTGCTGCCCAGGAAGGTGGTGGAGTCACCATCCCTGGATGTGTGCAAAAAACAGCTGGACGTGGCACTTGGTGTTCTGGGCTAGTTGACAAGGTGGTGATGGGTCACGGGTTGGACTTGACGATCTTGGAGATCTTTTCCAACCTCAGTGATTCTGGGATTTTGTGGATGGGGATGACTGGAGGAGACAGGGACAGCACCTTGGGCTTCTCTGCAGGAGGGCTGAGGGGCTCTGAGGTCTCTCACCCTGCTGACCCCCTCCCTGCCTCCCTCCCACAGGCTTCGGCACCTACCCGGGGCGCAAACGGGGTGCTGT
>NW_008678261.1:344-4981 GCF_000695815.1 Acanthisitta chloris | reverse complement strand
GTCACTTTCCCCTTCCTTCTGTTTTCAGGAGAAGTTTGGTTATTCGGCGCAGACCAGAAAGGGATTTCTGGATTATTCACCCCAAAACAGCCTCAATTTCAAGCTTTGCTGGTGAGTGAAACGGGACTGTAAGCCGGGTCAGGAGTGCCCTGCCAGGTCGGGATGCAGGGATGCTGCTCCCGGGGGCTCAGCACCACCCTGGGTTCTTTATCTGGGAGTATCAGACTTTGTGCTGTGCTGGCATCCACCGGCTAGATTCGCCTGTGTGCCTTAGCAGCTCACCCTGAGTCAGCAGCCCGTGGGCTTGGGTGGATTCCTTTTTCTCTGCCTGCACAAAATGTTGTGGCAATGGAGTCTAGATTTTAACTCATCTGCTGTGTAAAAGTGTTTTCACTTGTGTTAAGCAGGTTTCATAGAGTTCCAAACTGGTTTGGGTTGGGAGGACCTTAAAGGTCACTTTGTCCCACCCCTGCTCAGGAAGGAAGGAACCTCCAGATATCCAGACTCTATCACTTTTGCCTATAAAATGATACAGCATTTAGGTTTAAAAATCCCTTTAGCTCAGCACAGTTTGTGGTATTTCTTTCTGATGTTCTGTTACAAAACCCCACCCCAAAACACACAACGTTGTCACTTTTTTCTCCTGTTCCACCAGGTGTCAATGGACTTTACAAGCCCCGCCCCGCCTCTAATAGAAAATGGGTTTGTAAGTACTTCCTGATGTGCTGAATGGAAGTAAAATGTGTATTTGATGTTGTATCTCTGAGTGGAGGTTTGTGCTAGGGCTGTTAGGGCAGTGCTTCTCCTTCTTCCATCCTTAAATGCCTGGGACATTCCTCATTCCCACCTGCTGTTTCCAGAGGGGGATTCTTATTCCAAATCTCTGCATTACAGATTCTGTTGGAACATTCTTCTCCTGCTCATCTGCTGCTGTGGAGGTTTTATAGGGGGATTTTCTTTTTCCTGGGGCCTCCCCTGAGATTCAGATCCTGCAGTGCACAAGTGGTTTGGAAGGGACTTTCCCTGGGATTTGTTGTGTTTTCCTGGTTATTTTCTCCTTCTTTCAGGTTGAAAACTGTTGTCTTAGACTATTTCTCAGTGAAAACCAGGTGTTCTTCCAATGACCAACTTCCAGCTGTTGGCAGTGCATCCTTCTGCTTTCCTGCACTCAGCCCCTTGAGAGAAGGAGTATTTTCCCAGTTTTAAGTCCTACCTAGATGGGCATTTCCCAGTGGCTTAACAGGCATTTGTAACTGGACAAAGTAGTGGAAACAATACTTTATGTTCTGTTGGTTTTAGGAAATACCCAGCACTGCCAAGAGACTATCTAATTTAGCCCTTTTGCATGCCTGAATTTCGTGGTTCCCATTCCAGTTTTATGCAGTTTGAAGGAAAAGGGAGGGATTGTTTCAGTGGGTCTCTTTGGATGTTTTTCCTTTTCTTTTCTGCAGGATATTGCAGCCATAGAAACGAAGCAGAGCAGAGATTTTCTCTCCTCTTGGGTTTCATCCACTTTTAGTTTCCCTGTGCTTGTGCAGTTCTGCCCTGAAGTACTTCAGTGCTGAAATGGTTCTTATCACCTTCCTTGACATACCTTTTCCTGCCCAGTCTCCCTGAGCTTGCAAACATCCCATTTGGCTATTTTTGTTCCCATTCTTTATCCATTCTCTTAGAGGAAAGCACAAAGCTAAACATTTCTGGGCTTCAGGGGCTTAGTTCTGTGTGGAAGAACATGGAGACAACTTGCTTTGGTTAGTTATCAGAGTATTAGCCTGATGGATAACTAGAAAATAGTAATGACTGACCAATAATCCACATTTTCTTGGATTTTCTGTCCTTTCCATTCATTGTAATAGTAGTTCTGAAGCCTCTTGGGATTGTTTGGTGTGCCTCAGTTGCCTAAGGGAGGAGGAAACCAGTGTGTGTCTATTTTCTCTGCAGAGCATGATGACCTCTGATCTGCTTGGGACACCAGGAGAGGAGATAGAAAGACTTAAAGAGGAACTGAAGACATGGAAGGCAAGTTCTGTATGGACAAAGAATGTGGAAATTAGCTGAAAGATGAAGACGTTTAGTCCATCTTTCTACAACCAAATCAGCTCTCCCCCTGTTATGTTTAACTAGTTCTCTCTTCTTCAGTGCTACCTATTGGTGTTGATTTCAGTGGTAACTCCTCTTGTAAGTTCAGTGTTTATCCAAGGTGTTATAAATAAACAAATACAAAGGTTCTTACTCAAGGTTTTGTTTGTGACAGAAAAAGAAATAAAAATCTTTATGCAATCCAGGAAAGAGCTGAAAAAGCTCAAAATGTAAAGACTGAGCTTCATCACTCCAAAGTATGTGCTGAGGCAGAGCGTGCTCTAGCAGAGGAGGAGCTGGCAAAGCTGAAGGACCTGCAAGAGAAGCAGCAGAAGGAGATGACTCTGTCTAGGTACACCCTTGAGGTATGGAGAAGGTTTTTTCATGGCTGTTAGTGTGTGGGGGGTGTGAAGGTGGTGTTGAGTAGAGAAAATAGGAGTGGTATTTCCTTCCCAGTTCACATGGCTTTACCAGGTTTTAGGGTGTACCACTGGAATGTTCTACACATGTTTTGCTGCATTTTAGTTTTCCAGTAGCAGGTTAAGAACCAGTGCAACAAAGTAAGTCTTATGGCCATGTTGGAAGAGTGAAGGCAAAGCTGGGAGCCAGGTTTTGTTTAGATGAAGGCTGACAAACCAGTCTCCCTCTTCCAAGATCCTCCACCGAGAGATGAGTGTCAGTTCTGTGTGATGTGGGTAAGAATTCATGGGTTGATTCCACTGCTTTTGCTTCGTAAGAGGTCACAGCACCCAAGGGATCAGCATTTCTTAAGGGACAGTGAGCTGGGCAAGAGTCAGGACCTGTTTGAAGAGGGTTGTTCTTTCCAGAACTGATTGGTTCTAGAGCTAATTGGTTCACTCCTGTGGAGCTGCTGGTGCAGCAGCAGGAGAAGGTTCCAGACCAGGAGGTGGTTTGGGTGAGGTTTGCTTTGGCCTGTTCACCACTGATGGAAAATGGCTTCAATATTTCAAGCTGGTAACATATAGTTAATAGGTTAAGGACACTCAGGTTGGCATGAGATCTCCTGAAAGTTTGGTTTGGTTCTTTCATCTGAAACATTTGGATTGTATACCCAGAAAGGGTCATGACATCATCATCTGGCTTTGGTTTTACTTCGTCCTCAGCTGATGGGAACTGGTCTAGATGTCTCCAGTGGTTAATGACTCCAAAGGAGCCATGAACTGAGGATGGCTGGAGCTGACAACATCTGCTGTGTTTGCTTCTCATTCTGACACATTCCCTGTCCAGGAAATCCTGGATTTAGCTACAGGGTTTTGTGCCCCAGTAGGATTCACTGGTGGAGGAAGAAGAGGTCCTCCCTCTCTCTGGCTGAAGAATGTAAAGATGGAAGAGTAGCAGCATGTCAGGAACTGTCCAGATTTTGCTGAAATCTCTTTTTGGCTTTATTTTTTTGTGTTTCAATTTGCATTTCATCCTTTTGGGACTGCAGAGACAACTCTGTCTACTAAACCAAGAAAATGCTGAGATGAGGAAAGAGATTGCAAAGCTCCAAGAAGACCTTGCAGGACACAGTTCAGTGCCATCAGAGGATGCACAGGTAAAGTTTGGAATATTTTGGAATTTGTCTTTTAGAAGGGCAAATTTTTGTTTTCATATAATCCTGGTAAGGTTTGGGCTGGAAGTGAGCTAAGAGTTCATCTCATTCCAGCCCCAGGGACACCTCCCACCAGCTCAGGCTGTTCCAACCCCATCCAGCCTGGCCTGGAACACTCCCAGGGATGGAGCAGCCACAGCTGCTCTGGGCAACCTGTGCCAGTGTCTCAGCACCCTCACTCATAGATTCATAGATTGTTAGGGGGTTGGGATGGAGTTTAGAGCTCACCCAGCCCCAACCCCTGCCCTGGGCAGGGACACCTCCCACCAGAGCAGGTTGCTCAAGGCTCATCCAACCTGCCAACCTGGCTGTGAACACTGCCAGGGTTGGGGCAGCCACAGCCTCCCTGGGCAACCTGGGACAGTGTCTCACCACCAGAACAGGGAAAACTTATTCTTGATACTTGCTGTGTACAGTCAATTTTGAGTTCCAAGGGAATCAAAGTGGGGAAAAAAGCACCTGATGGATAGAAATCCCAGGAATAGGCAGCACAGGTGATCGGTTGGAGGAGTTAGAGCTGGTTTAGCTGCTTGACTGTTAGACTTGAGAAATAATCCAGAAAACATAAAGCATTGCCTGGAGAAGAGGAGGCTCAGGGGAGACCTTATCATCCTCTGCAACTCCCTGACAGGAGGTTGGAGTCAGGTGGGGGTTGGTCTCTTCTCCCAGGCAACCAGCAGCAGGACAAGAGGGCACAGACTCAAGCTCTGCCAGGGGAGGGTTAGGTTGGATCTTAGGAAGAGATTTTTTTCCAGAGAGAGTGCTCAGGCATTGGAATGTGCTGCCCAGGGAGGTGGTGGATTCCCCATCCCTGGAGGTTTTCAAGCTGAGACTGGATGTGGCACTTAGTGCCATGGTCTGGTGACCACGGTAGGGTTGGACTGGATGATCTTGGAGGTCTCTTCCATCCTGGTTGAGTCTATAATTCTATGATTGCATCATC
>NW_008678261.1:0-220 GCF_000695815.1 Acanthisitta chloris | reverse complement strand
TGCGTTCCGCGCTGCCGCCACGGTGCCCTTCCGGCTGAGCCCCAGGCAGGCACTGCTCACCTGCGAGGACGAGCGAGGTGCGAGGCAGGGCCAGAAACACATTTTATATTTTCAGAATCTGTTTAGTTCTCCTTTATTATCTACCTCTATTCATCACTTATTATATTCTATATTTTATTCTATATTTATCCTTTATGAGTTGTTTCTTTTTATTAGCAAT
>NW_008678260.1:1749-1949 GCF_000695815.1 Acanthisitta chloris | reverse complement strand
TCCAGCCTTCCTTCTTCCCGGGATGGGGAGCATTGGGACCCCCCCATTCCCGGGTTGGGTTGGGGACCCCCCCGTGCCTTCCCCTGGGGTCTCCATCCTTCCTTCTTCCCATAATGGAGAGTACTGAGACCCCCCAAATCCATCCTGGATTGGGGACCCCCCCATTCCTTTCCTTGGGGTCTCCATCCTTCCTTCTTCCC
>NW_008678260.1:586-1515 GCF_000695815.1 Acanthisitta chloris | reverse complement strand
GACCCCGAAATCCTCTTTGGCTTGGGGACCCCCCTGGGGTCTCCATCCTTCCTTCCTCCAGGGATGGGGACCATAGGGACCCCCTCCCATTTTGGGGACCCCCCTGTGCCTTCCCCTGGGGTCCCCCCAATCCTCCCTCCCACCTGGACCATTAGGGACCCCCCAAAACTTCCCCCAGGGGTGCAGGACCCTCCCTCATGCAGAGGGACCTCCCAAGGGGTCTTGGGGGGCTCCTGTCCCCCCTTTTCCCCCTGCGGAGCAGTTTGGGGGGATATGACTTTGGGGGGGGGATTGAACCCCCAGTCAAGGGGTCTCCTACCTGGGGGAGCCCAAATTTTGGGGGCTCTGCCCACTCTGTGCCCCCCCAAAGGGCAGAGTCACCCCAAATTTTACCCGACCCCCGTGAGTGTGGGGCCGAGTTTGGGTGGGGGAGAGGCATGTGATTTTTTGGGGGGCAACTCCCCAAATTTGAGGGGGGATGCAGGAGGAATTGGGGGTGGGAAATTTGGGGGGACATTCCTGTGTATCCATGTCCATCCCAGAGGGAATGGAGATCCCACTTGGGGGGGTCTAAACCCCCCAAAAAAAATCCACCCCGAGAGCAATGAGGGTGTCAAATTTGGGGGGAGGAGACTCCCCCAAATCCCTCTCCCCATCCCTCTCCATCCCCTCTGGAATGTTTATCCCATTTGGAAGCTTTGGGGGGGTCTCATCCCTCCCCTAGACCCCCCAAATTTTTTTTTGGGGGGGGAAATGCCCAATCTGTTCCCAACCTTGGGTTGATCCCAATCCCTTTACCCCATTCCATCTGGGATCCTTTGGGATTCCCATGGGATGAGCGCTCGCCCCGCAGCTGTCAATCAAGCCCAGGGGCAATTAGCGCCTAATTAGCTGCTCATTAGTCACCCTTGGCTGTTCCTTGTCCAGTC
>NW_008678260.1:0-524 GCF_000695815.1 Acanthisitta chloris | reverse complement strand
AGGGGCCCGAAAAAAGGTGGATTCAGCCTCAAATCCCGATGGGTTTTATTTTTTCCTTGGAAAAACGACTTTTCCTTCCTCATTCCTCCTGTTCCAAGGGCTGCAGGGAGAGGATCTCAGGATTTGGGGGTTCCATCCTGGAGGGAAAAGGAGGAATTTCCCATTCCAAAAAAAAAAAAATTCGGGATCAGAGACCTGGAATGAATCCAGCCTTGATTATCCAGGTGGATTTGGGGGCTCCATGGGCTTGGTGGGATCTCCAGACTTCCCTCAGGGCTCCATCCCATCCCATCCCATCCCATCCCATCCATCCCATCCCCTCCCCTCCCATCCCTCTTTCCAAACTCATCTCCTTCCCATCCCATCCCTCTTTCCTATTCCATCCCTGTTTTCCACCCCATCCCATCCCTATTTCCCATCCCATCCCTCTTTCCCACCCCATCCCATCCTTATTTCCCATCCAAATTTCCCATTCCATCCCTATTTCCCACCCCATTCCATCCCAAATTCCCATCCCATCCCTC
>NW_008678259.1:588-789 GCF_000695815.1 Acanthisitta chloris | reverse complement strand
TTCTTTTAACCATTGCTCAAGTTACAGATCCTCTGCTAGCCAGGACCCAACAATCTAGTTCCAACCCCCTGCCCTGGGCAGGGACACGTCAAGGCTTCATCCAGCCTGGTCCTGAACACTGCCAGGGTTGGGGCAGCCACTGCCTCCCTGGGCAACCTGTGCCAGTGTCTCACCACCCTCACAGGAAAAAACATTTTTCTA
>NW_008678259.1:0-222 GCF_000695815.1 Acanthisitta chloris | reverse complement strand
CTGGAGACGGCACTCCAGCCACTTCTCTTGGTTGGAGATCAGATGAGATTCAATGAACTGTGTCAAAACTGTGTTTTACTCAGTACCATCACTAAATCTGTGTATTTTAAGGATCATATCACTAAGTTCTTATGCACAAAGCACCCTCTTAGTCATCTGCCCAAATGAATAGTATTGGTTGAGTAGGGTCTGTTCCCAGTTGTAACTCCTATGACCAAAACT
>NW_008678258.1:0-4354 GCF_000695815.1 Acanthisitta chloris | reverse complement strand
GTGCATCATTTGTTTCTCTTGGGTTTTATTAATATCTCTCTCTCCTTTTCATTACTATTATTATAATTATTGTTATTATCATGATTATTATCATATTTATCTACATTTTATTTTGTTTCAATTAAACTATTCTTATTTGTACCCATGAGGTTTACTTTTCTTTCCCAATTCTCTTTTTCCCCGGTGTGGAGGAAGTGAGTAGCTGCATAGTACTTAGTTGCTGGCTGGGGTCAAACCATGACAGATTCACCCTGTTTGTGTTTAATATCACTTAAGGTTGGTAAACAAATAGATTTTTCACCAAGTACTGCAAGCAGAGTCAATTCATTTCCCCAAAGAAATTATACTATGTCAGTGCTTCCCAGCACTGGCTAACAATGTAATTATCACTTATTTTTGCAACTTTCAGTATCACTAGTTAAATTTGTCAATTTTGTCTTTCAGCTACATGCTCAGTTCTTTGACTGGACTCTAACAAGTTCATGAGGAATTGACAGTCCTCTTCTGGGGCACGCTTCAGAGTCCATTGATCATGTCCTGTGGTTTTTGAAGGACAGATCACATAGATCAATCTAGAGTCACCACCACATACATAGATGGTCATTCTTCTCGAGAACCTAAATTCTTTTCAGGCACTTTTTCATATATAAAAAAGGTAATCAGAGCTACCAAACAATGGAGGAACAGAAAAAAAACTAGATGCAGTTTCACCACAGCTGCCTTCACTTCATCAAGAAGGGAATTTGGTATGTTAATAGGAAATAAGTGCTGGACAAGTGGTGTGTTTCTGTCCTATGTCTTTGAAGCTTTATCAGGAGTCCAGGAAACCAGGAAAAATGTTTTTGATGATATGTGCTCCTAACATGTCCTTTCAGCTACAGTTAGGAACTTCTCTCAACCTGTCCAATTAATGGAGCTTTTATGACACATCCAGTTAAGTATTTCTGACTGACTTACCTCAGTACTAACTGCTTCGTCTGAAGGATTGATCAGGACTACAGTTTCTAAGACATCACTTCTGTGGTGAAGAATCTTCTGACCTGCAAGCACAGAGAAAAAAGAAGACATTAAATTCAACCAGCATGATTTAAACCAGTGCTTTCCCAGAGCTAGTTATACATTCCATTGTGGACAGCCCTCAGGTTACACAGGGCAGCGCACACTGGCCACAGCAACTACTGTGCTGGTTCATGTCTTCAGGAATCATAGTGTGAGAGCAGAAAGCAGCAGCAGCATTTCACAAACTGGCAAAAGACCGAGACACATTAAATGAAAGATGAAATGAGAGAATTTGAGACTTGTGTAGAAGATCTGGGGTTACTTTAAATTAACTCTAGCAGGCTTTTGCAACATATCTCTACACATTGGACAGAGTATTTTTGTGACGTCTCAAAGAAAGAAACTTCCAGTGGTTGAGTAGCTAGGTTGTACCCACTTTTAGTTTCTGTAAAGTAGGTCAAAATCCTATCTAAAGACTTCTGGAAACAAATATTTATCTGTTTGGAAGAAATCTAAGTATTTTCTCATCCTTTATTAAGCAAAGCTTCAAATTGAAAACACATATGAATAAAGAGTCTTGGTTGCTGCTTGATTCTGAATCAGCCCAAAAGAGAGAAGTAAATACCATGTGACAGGTTCTTAAAGGGTGATTTCCATGTGCATCATCCTAGTTCCCAAAGCTATGAAATCCCATTGCTCACCTACTCATCCAGATATTAATGACATTTATGGTAGAATTATTGAGATCGGGATGATGTCTGTACCATTTTCTAGAGAAATGACTGAACAGGTTCCTAACTTACACAGTTGATCTTTTCAGGCTGATCATCATGATCATGGGGCCGACTTTTTATGGTGATTATGTTGCAGATAACTTTGTGCAAAACCAAAATGTAAATTAATAGCAAGGGAAAGAAAACAAGTCTTGCTTCAAGTCTTGTTTAACCAAAGATCACTACTGACACACTTCTTATTGGCTACACTTGTGCAACATCAGCCCATGAAGATGTATGCTGTAGGCAACAAGCTACTTAACAGAGGGGTTCCCATTAGCCCTTCCTGCCACCCCAGATGGACACCAGTGCTAACTTGCTCCCCATAAATGCCATACCCACACAAACTAAGTTCAGAATAACCTCTTTGCAGAGGAAGCAGATGATGTGGTATGATGTGATGATTCTGGCAAAAAAGGAAAAGGAGCAATATGTTGTCTCTGAAGACTGAAGGGGAAATTCAAGCAACCTGCACGATTTTCTAATGGAAGACTAGCATTTGCTCTAATAGCACAGCTGAGTTCTGAGGATGAATTTCCCACATAAACATGCAGTTTACACATTTCAGAAATCCTGTCTGCTTCTGACATCTCAATCTTTCTTTGCCAAAGGGCCAGTCTGGGTGACTTGTCTAGGTTTCTACCAGACTGCCCTTCTTCCTCAAGGCTGCATCTCAGGATTTGTGAGGTAAGAATACATGTCCCTTTAAGGCAAATTAGATCATAATTGTCTATTATGGGGCTTTAGTGGGGCTTTTTCATAGTGGCGTTTGTTTTAGATCATACCATTGTCTGAGATAACCTGTTGAGGCAAATGAGAACTCACATAAACAGCTAGGAGAGTCCTGAGGGCTCCACACATTGTCAAGTTCAATTCTTTTGTTTCAACATGGTGCCATATCGAAACCATAAAAATAAATCGTAGAAGACTACAAGTCACTGGTTGCCTACAATCTCACTCAGGCCATAAGAGGATAGCACGCTTGGCTTCAGTTTTCATTACATGTTGTAAACTTTTGACTGTTCTGATATGTGTTGTCATTGATGTGTCAAGACTAGGCTTTGACAGCGTCTGGCCTGATTGAGATCAACAATGCTCTGTTAAAGCTGAAAACAAAAGGTAAAATAAGAACAATATTGTGGTACTTCCTTTAATCAAGCACAGTCAGTAGCTGTGCCGTATGGAAACAAAACACAAGGGTCATGTTAGCATGTAGTGGTGCTCCTAGGCAAGATGAGTGGGGATAGGAACATATTGCCTAAGTGTCTTGTGATATATGAGCCATACACTGTGATGTTCCCTTTGTTGTTAGAGAAGCCTTTGTCCTGATGTACTTCTGGCTACTCACCACTTCCCTATTTTAGACTCAAAGACAAATTGCCAAGAGACTTGGTTAAGAGTTGAGGATGTTCCATTGGTACTGTTTTGCAAGCTTTTATAGGAGGAGCAGTATGCTATGTCAGGACTAAACTTCTCTAACATTATCAATGCTAGAGATCAGCTTGTCCTGTTAAGAGAGAATTTGTTATCAAGTAACTGTTTAGTTTGGGAGTTTTTTTCTCCACTTTAAAAAAACCCACCATTTTGTCCTGTAATAGCTAGAGGAGGTAACAATAATGGTGTTTTCACAGCCATTCATAATCCTAAAAAAAGAAAAAGAGGACCAATGAGGCCATATTGACAAAAGCATGCTTCAAATTTTAATTACAGATCTTTAGGTATAGAATGTTCATGGATAAATGGAAAGATGAGACCCCTCAGGATAATGTTACCATGTCCTTTGAAAAACATCTGAAAACAATACTGTTCCCTAGATATGTGTCAAAGTTCTGCCAAGTTGAATGAAATATTACAGTGCAGCTAACATCAGAACCAAATGAGCATATCTAGAAGATGCCTGTGCATGGAAAGTCACAGAGCCATTTTAATATAGACTACTGAATCTGCAGGATGCAAACCAGCATGAATTTAAAGGACTCATTTTCGTCTGAATATTTAAAGTCAAAGTATATCTTTTCTGGAACTACCAAGGTATTCTAAAAGTTATAGTATTATTTTTATAAGATAGCACTGATATAAAATCATTTAAAAATGTTCAATCGCTACCATTACCTTGTAGTACCATTTAGAAGGAAAAGTTCAGATACCATTTATGTTACTGGAATCTATAAATCTTTGCAACTACTTAAAATTGAACCAGTATCTATACCTGTCCTCTGGAATACAGACAAATAGCTCATTCTAATACACAGGAAGGAAAAGAATAATTCACAGATTAAATAAAACTCTTTAAAGGTGCAGATACTTTTGATCCTGACATAGCATAATGCCCTCTGAAACAACAGAAGAGTCATGTGAACCAGTTATTTATCTTTCCATAGACTGGAGAAGTTACAAAGTGTTGGGACAAAATTATTTTCTAACACCAGTTCTACCATTGTTGGACAAAATGTGACAAACTCAAGTATATTTTACCACTGTGGCATTATAGGCAATGTTTTTCAGTGACAAAAATTTCCAGTAGTGGCTATTTCATTGATAGACAAAAATGTACTGACCTCATCTAGACAAACCTCTACCAA
>NW_008678257.1:10801-15729 GCF_000695815.1 Acanthisitta chloris | reverse complement strand
TCCCACGGGTCCCGAGGGGTCCAGGGCACCCCGAATCCAGGCGGGACTCAGTGACCTCAGAAGTGTTGTGTTGTCCAAGCTCAAGGATTGTGTGATGCCATCCCAGGTGAGACCCAAGGACCTGCATCCTGTCCTGGGTCAGGAATGCCATCCCAGGTGAGACCCAAGGACCTGCATCCTGTCCTGGGTCCAGGGAAGGGACCTCCATCCCATCCCAGGTGAGACACAGGGACCTGCATCTCGTCCTGAGTGAGACACAGGGACCTGCATCCCATCCCAAATCAGACCCAGGGAACTCCATCCCACCCCAGGTGAGACACAGGGACCTGCATCTCATCCCGAGTGAGACACAGGGACCACAGGTGAGACACAGGGACCTGCATCTCGTCCTGAGTGAGACACAGGGACCTGCATCCCATCCCAAATCAGACCCAGGGAACTCCATCCCACCCCAGGTGAGACACAGGGACCTGCATCTCATCCCGAGTGAGACACAGGGACCACCATCCCATCCCAGATCAGACCCAGGCCATCCCATCCTGAGTGAGACACAGGGACCTGCATCCCATCCCAAATCAGACCCAGGGACCTCCATCCCATCCCAGATCAGACCCAGTGCCCAACACTCAGCTCGTCCCCTTCCCCCGCAGCCTGGGCAGTCACCAACCATATCACCTGGGATGGGATGGGATGGAGGTCTTACAGAGAAGAACTTAGAAAACACTTGATTGCAGCACTAAAGATTTTCCTATCTATGACTTCTACTTTGTATTTCCCTGTTCCTCCTTTCCACTTCAGATTCACACATTAAAACTCACAAAATAAGCTCAGACAAACTCCATTTTAACACTCTTTTTTATTGTAGTACTATCGTTTACTTTGGTAAATGCGTATCCCTGTTTAAAGTGCCTTAAAGCAATTAAAACTTAGTTTAAATTCAAGTATTGTAAAACGTACAGAGTCTAAGCAGAGAAAAAAAGCTGCATAGTGGAAATACTGGAGCAGGCTGATACATTCAGGATGCCAAGGAGGCAGTGGAACCACCACCAGCTCAGGGTTCAGGTTCAGGGGGATTAGCCAGCTTGATGCAGCACAGACAGGATGGGGCAGATGCATCATCCTTACCATGGACAAACGAGAGAAGCATAATTAACTGTTTGGTACCAGTTTTGCACACATGCCATAAGGAATAAGGCAAATACTGACACTGAAGTTACTCCTTTACATGCTGCTGTGACCCAGCAAATCCCATGTGAGGGTTTTCCAGGCTCTGAGCCCCGGCAGTCCTGGTGGGAGCTGTGAGGTCCATCCTCTTCAAAACCCTTACAGACCGTCACTCTTGTCTTCTACCATCGTGTTTGAGTCTTTGAAATCTGTGCCATAACATTCTCAAGGTTTGGCTGTTCTCTGAGGATGGTGCAGGAGCATCTGCTGGGACTTGTGTCTGCCCTTGGCTACCTCGAGGAGGAGTTGGGAGAACTTGGGGTTGAATTATACTTTGGATTTGTAGCCCTTGTTTTGCCCAGTTAATTTGAAGAAGGAGTTGGGAGAACTTGGGGTTGAATTGTACTTTGGATTTGTAGCCCTTGTTTTGTCCAGTTAATTTGAAGGACTAACAGCTGTACCCTGGTGTAACAGTGACTCATCACATGTGCCAGATCAAGAATATCCCTCTCCTGTGGTATTTGCCACAGGAGGAGTTCACTGGAGATATTTTAAGTCACATTGTTGTAACAAAACCAGTTGAATACCAGCAGTGAAATGGCTGGTTGGCTCCTCACATTTGGACAATCAAAGGGTGTGATTTCACTTGCTATGGCTGAGAGAGTTGCAGTACAGGTATGTGCAGACACATAAGAGGATGATCTGTCAGGGGAGATTATTTGCAGACGACCTGATTCTGGGTCAGGGTTTCGTACGTAGCAGAGCACTTCTCTCACTGTGATCTATTGAGAATCAGCCCTCGACACAAGCTTTTGTAAGATGGGTTCAAACTGAAGGAGGGAAAGCCTAGGTTGGATGTGAGGAAAAAGTTTGTTGCTCTAAGGGTGGTGAGACACTGGCACAGGTTGCCCAGGGACGTGGTGGCTGTCCTGACCCTGGTGGTGTTCAATCCAGGCTGGATGAGCCTTGAGCAACCTGATCTAGTGAGGAGATGTCCCTGCCCAGGGCAGGGGTTGGGACTGGATGATCTGTCCAACCCCTAAATTCTATGGTTCTATGATGACTGCTTCAAAATCAGGGCAACAATATGGCTAAAATGGTATTGGATTGTAACAGCACTTGAAAAAGAGGTGTAGAAGGATGTAAGGGAAAGACATTTTTGCTCAGCTGCTGCCTAAAAAAATGAATTTAAAAATATCAGCCACTTCAACAGAAAATTCTCTGTCAGTAGTTCATGTACTTTCAGAGCATCTTTGTATGTAATTTTTGCTATTAGAAAGTATTGGTTTAAAATATATTTCTAGTATGACAGTTGTGATATAAATTATTGCAAGGATTCCCCAGTCATTATATGTTTGCAATACTGGATATCTAAGAGAACGAAATATACATTTCTCATTTCCAGGAAGAGAAAACAAGTTCTCTTTTACAAAGGCAGAAATATGTCAAACTCTACAGTTCTAGGTTAACTCCTGTAACACTTGGTGAAACTCTACAAAACAACAGCAATGAGAAAATGAAAGGGCTGAGTAGAAAACCAGTGGAAGTTGGGTGTGTTGGGGTCTGAACTCCCTCGCTCTTCCCCCTGTGGTTTGAAGGACTCCCATGGTTTGGCTGTGAAACCGAGGGCGTGGGAAGGTTGTGGCTGGAGCAGGGAGCGGCTGGGGGAGTCCGTTGGCAGCTGATGTCCAGAGCCTGTTGGGTGCCCTGTGGGCACTGCTGAGGTTAGGGTTTGATGGAAGGGATGCTGCAGGACCTCCTCATCACCAGCCTGACCTCAATGTCGGGGAGAGTTTTCTTTTTCGTGTGTAAACATCCCTCGTCCGTGGCTGCCAGGTGCAGGTCAAAGCGCAGGGACACGGACTTCTTCCTCAGGCGAGGGTTGTCCTTGAAGAAAGAACCTTCCCATTCCTTAATCACTTCATCCACTTTTTCTGTCCTGAAACAATCAAGCAAATTATTTATGATTATTTTAGGCAACAAGAGTTATCTATCTTCAGGATTGTTTTAAAACAGAGGGAGAAATTGCATGATAAAGTGTTATTTCAGATGGTGCTGAGACAGCAGAGGTTTTCTTTTTTTCCACAGGTTCATTATATTCTTGGTTTTGTACTTTTAGGTAGACATGGCTACAAACCCACTGCTCCAAACACAGCAGGCAGTTTGTTTCCAAGCAGAAAGTTTGGAATCCAAGCTCAAAAACTTTGCAAGAAGCTTCAGTACTGTAGTGGGCAGGACAGAATTCCTGTGTGCAAAAACCTTCAAAACAGGGAGGAGAAATCTAGTTCAGATCCAAACCTCAGAATGTAGAGCTATGTTACACTAAAGAGAAAAAAGGACAGAAGTGAAATAAGGAGAATGGAAACCTCAGCTGATGCAGGCACCCAAATCCTGTTGATTTGACCCTCCATGTGTGTGTCAGGATCCAGATCTGAATGTTGGGCTCTGGGGCCTCACTCAGGAGGAGCAAACTGCCCCTGGCTGAGCAGCTCTGTGCAGAGCTGAGGGACTGTGTGTGATGAACAAAGCCATGTATGAGAATAAGCATCAGGCATGGGCTGTGTGTGGTGGAGCTTTTGATCCAAATTCCAACATGTTTCCAGCAGCCTATGACAGCTCAGTGTCAGGGACATGATCCACTGCACCGTGTTTAAAGGTAATTTTTTCCTTTTTTCCCTTTCAGGAATGAATAAAATGAGGCAGTCCAATAGTATTACAGTAATTTCAGGTGAATAACACATCCTGACAGACTTTCACGTGCCTATTTGGGAGCCAGGCTCTCCCTCCCCTGTTTGGGAAAATGTAGGAGATTCCAAGGAGCAAGTCAGAGCAGCAGAGCCTGAATTTATGTGCACAAATATGCCCCAGAGGGATTTCCCCAACGTGGTCAGGGTTCTGCTTTCAGCCTTAGTGAGATGAATTATTCATAGTTTCATTCTTAACAGAAATAGAAATTACAAATCAGAAGCATCTTCAGAGTATTGTTTGCTCAGGAGGTCAATGCTAATAAAATAACTTGTCAGTGTGATGTATGGTTCAAACACACAGTCAGTGTACCTGCAGGAGCCCTCACTTGTTCTGGAGCTCCAGACACCAAAAAACAGGCAGCTCAAAGCTGCTGGAACCTAACCCCCACCAACAACTTCCAATTATCTGTGAAAATCTTGTTTGTCTTACTGTACAGTGCCATGAGCTTCAGCTCTTTCCTTCATGATATTTCCATCTAGGATTGCTTGTTTTGTCATCAGTTCCACCTTCTCTGGTTCCTGCTTCTTCACACCATCTGTAAGAGACAATCAGGTGCACTGAGCATGCAGAGGGGCAGGGGCAGGACACAGGGCCTGGAGGAATTTTGCCTGCATGGGAAAAGGTACTTTTGTAATATGCAGGAGTTTGTCAGTAGTTGTGAAGCTTTTTGGGGCCATAATCCCCAAGGGGAAAGAGAAACCGACCTGAAGGCAGCGTAAAGCTGATCTTGCTAGTGCTGGGTTTCTTGTCATCCTTCTGGGCAGGTATTGAGCACCGGAACCTGCAAAAATACAAACAGTTACAGGCACCCAATAATACTGGATTACTTTAACCCAAACTTGTTTTATGAATAGCTGTGAGAAATTTAAGTGTGAGAACCAGGAGAAGTTCTGTTTGATCTCAGTCACTGTTTGTTGGGATTTCTGAGTGTGGAACTGGAGGAAGTTCTTGACCATATCTGTGCAGTTTCATGCAATGATCTGTCCTGGGCTGGAGCAGGTCCAGAGCAGAGCAAC
>NW_008678257.1:0-10670 GCF_000695815.1 Acanthisitta chloris | reverse complement strand
GGGTTGGTCTCTTCTCCCAGGCAACCAGCAGCAGGACAAGAGGGCACAGACTCAAGCTCTGCCAGGGGAGGGTTAGGTTGGATCTTAGGAAGAGATTTTTTCTGGAGAGAGTGCTCAGGCATTGGAATGTGCTGCCCAGGGGTGGAGTGGATTCCCCATCCCTGGAGGTTTTCAAGCTGAGACTGGATGTGGCACTTAGTGCCATGGTCTAGTGACCACAGTAGGACTTGATGATCTTGGAGGTCTTTTACCCAATTGATTCTATGATTCTACGATTCAATGATACATGGACTCCCTGCCCAGCACTTTGTCGTGAGCAACCCAATTGATTCTATGATTCTACGATTCAATGAGACATGGACTCCCTGCCTAGCACTTTGTCGTGCGGACATGCTGTGTGTGCTGTGAGACAGACAGGCTCTGTGCCAGGCCACCAACAGGCCCAGGGCCATAGCACCTGCAGTGAGGGTGCAGTGATTATGATGCCTCTGCAACGTGTGGGAGACACTGAGCACCACAAACTGCATGATTCTATGATTCTACGATTCAATGAGACATGGACTCCCTGCCTAGCACTTTGTCGTGCGGACATGCTGTGTGTGCTGTGAGACAGACAGGCTCTGTGCCAGGCCACCAACAGGCCCAGGGCCATAGCACCTGCAGTGAGGGTGCAGTGATTATGATGCCTCTGCAACGTGTGGGAGACACTGAGCACCACAAACTGCACTCAGGGAGCTGTGTGACAGTGAAACCAATTCTAAGGAGTTGATACTGTCGTTTTTGAGTGGTTGGTGAATATATTTACAATTCTGATTTAGATTTAGGTTTAGATGAGATGTTCAGAAACGGGAGGTGAATTGAGAGCTTTGAGTACCTGCTCTCCTCTTGCTCCAGCAGGCTGCGGTACGTCGCTATCTCCTCCTCCAGCTTCATCCTGGTGTTCAGGAGAATTTCGTGCTCTCGGAGCTGTTTCTCAATTCCCCTTCTCACATCCAGCAGCTCTTTCTCCAAGCATTCAATCTCACCTTCCAGGTTTTGTAGCTGCATGTGGTACTGCTGCTCTGTGGCACGCAGGGAACGTTCCAACCCCTTTTCCTGTGAAGTTTAACTCGTGTTTTAGGACTTGGAAAGTGTGTGCCTAAAGATCTGATACATATACATGGTTTCATTAGCAAAATCTGTATTTTTACATCAGTTCTTGTAAGATTATTCCCTAAGAACAGCAGTAAAGCTTCCAAGGTGATACTTTGGCTGAGGAATTTTCCCATAAAATCTGTGGTCATTTAAGATTGGATGGAATTGTAGCCACCCCTTGCCCAGCAACCCACTGCCACCGAGCTTACAGATCTCTGATTTACCTGCTCAATTAAATGCTGTCCAGTTCAGTGCTGTGTGAACACTGTCCATGTGCTGCTGGGGCTCCTCTGGAGCGCTGAATTCAGCAAGCTGCTCTCATTTTACCATGAATGAACTGATAACTTTGGTCCACAAATGCAATAAAAATCATAAACCTGCTGGGAATTGGTTAGGCAGAATGACCAGGACATTGGTGAGGGAGCATCATGCAAATACATGTTTGGCAGGTGTGAACACAGGACAACACGTGTGTGTCGAGAGGCAGATCCTGCACAGGACACATGGTAGGTTGGTGTGTGTGGGTGAGGGCTCTGTGAGGAGCTGGAGCCCTCCCAGAGCTCTGCATTCCTGTGTGCTGGGTGGTGGCTGTGACTGTCACAGAGCTGACTGTGGGATAGTTCACATTAAAGACAACATTTCTGTTTTCCAGGAGATTTCAGGTATCATTTGTGACACTTACCACAGCGTGGAGAGACTCGATTTCTATCTGCATGTGGTGCCACTGCCTCCTGGCTTCACACAGCTCTGCTCTGGCTGCTTTCAGTGCTTCGGCATCCTTGTCCATTCTCTTACTTGTACCTCCTTCTGCCTTCAGGGGCCAGGCAAAAGAGAGCAATATTAGAAACATTCAGATAATGAAAAGAAGTCAACACATGAAAATATCTAGTTGGAGTTTTTGTGAGAGTCATGTAAATGTGTGAGGAGTTACATTTCCTATGCTGTGTAGAGGGAAAGTCCTTATCTCACTGTGTGTGATGGGAAGTGGTTAACCACATCTCTATCCCTGGCATCTTTGTCCTGGAGGAATTCCCAGAGAAATCACCCTGTGGTACTGAGACCTCACTCACCTCTGGAGCAAACAGGCTGAGAGGAACTGCAGGTGCTTCAAGCTTCCAGGTTTGGGTTTAATGGAATTTTGATTTCTGGGTGGTTTTTTGTTTTACCCCTTTCTTTCTATGTAAAGTGGGTTTTTAAGCCAATCCTGAGCATGTGTGAGGTCATTTAGACTTGCACTCAGCTTTGGTTTCAATATGTTCCTGCATGTAACTTCCAGAATGACTTTGGCTTATGGAAATTCTTTTTCCTTTTTGATTCTGAGTTTCCCTGCAAGTGGTGAAGATGCCACATAAACCCTTGAAACAGCACCTGCTCTTTTGCATATTCTACTGCTTTATGCAGTTTCTTGTGATGACATCAACTCTAAGAAAAGAAACTCTTTAATTCAGGCCTTATGAACCAAGGAAAACCAGTTTTTTTGCTCCCCCATCCACACCAACCCATTGCAGTTTTACCAGGCCATCATTTTTGGGGAGAGATCTAGATTTGGCTCATCCACAAGTGAACCCCCAATGTTCTCTGCTTCCCCTTCCTTGCCTGGGTGCTGCAGGATTTGTGTGTCAGGATCATACCAATGTGCACTGCTGCTTTGTGCCAGCACCAGGCTAAACTTGGCTGCACTGTCGGATCAGCCAGGCTGCAGCAGTGCCTGGCCTGGCCTTAAAAACAGCCTCCAGGATTCCTGCAATACCTGAGTGCAAGGTGACAGAATACCTGATCCTCCCCTGAATCTCTTTACATTTGATGGCCAGGAATAGTTTTGCCGTTTGATTTCAGTTGGGTTTGGAGCTGTTTGGTATGGAAATCCCTCACAGCAGCTCTGTGTGTTGGTGATGTCCAATCAAGCTCTATGAGAGAGATATTTGCTGAGGAGCAGAACTGTGAGCCGCTGAAAATAGTTCCTGCAAAGGCACAGTTTGCTTTACCAGAGGTGCAGAAAATGGCAAAGCTTGCTGTATACAAAAGGATCCTTTTTTTCCTGCGGGATAACTCCCTGGAGCTAGAGTGTTGCAGCCTGTGTCATCATCCCTCAGATCCCAGCAATAAGCCCTGCTGCAGGGGCAGGAAAGCATCCCTAGGAATTACACAGCATTCCTTCCGTGGCAATCCATACCCTAAACAACACCTAGCTGCGATTCTTCGCGTTCCCACCTTACTGCAGTAAAATCCAAATCCCTTCCCCTTGGAATCTGCTGCATCGGAAGGAATTACTGTACCTCTCAGAGGCTGCGGGAGGGACCGTGCGGCCGGGGCACGGCCGCGGGCTCTGCGAGGTGTGTGGCTGTGTGGAGACATTACCTGCGTCCTCGCTGAGCTGAGGGTCTTGGGCTGGTTTCGGCTGCCGAGCGGGTCATGCTTTGCCCTGGTGTGTCTGCGGAGCCGGGTCGGCTCCATCCTCCTCCTCCTCCTCCCATCCTCCGCGGCTCCCGGCCCGGCTCATCGGGGCCGTTAAAGCGGCAGAGCCTCATTTCGGGGCGCCCCGAGGGGCAGAGCTGCCAACCCCTCCAAGCACGGCACGAAACAGCGGTGCCTGTGCTGGAAACAGTGTATCGCTGTCCCCGTGGCTTGGAGACACTGTAACGCGGGGGATTCTCAGCTCGGAAATGTCAGGGGGAGAGATAAATTGCAGCTGGTCAGCACGAACAGCTCGGGCAGAGGGGCAGGAGGGGCACAGCCTCCCTGCGGCCAAACTGGACCAGTGTGGGGATGTCACAGAACTTCCCTGAAAGTATCTGAGACTCAAGAAGGTGAAGCCTCAGGTGTCTGTCCTGACCTGAGGACTGTCCTGTTTGGGGAAAGAGATGTGTTCCTAGGCACCAGTGGGGATGTCACAGAACTTCCCTGAAAGTATCTGAGACTCAAGAAGGTGAAGCCTCAGGTGTCTGTCCTGACCTGAGGACTGTCCTGTTTGGGAAAGAGATGTGTTCCTAGGCATCCTCCCACCCATCACTGCCCTGGTCCATGGGCAGAGCACACGGGGAGGGAGAGGAACCAGCACTGCTGGTGTGAACAGCACTGGAGCACCTTGTGGCTTTGGCTCCTCTGCTGCAGAGGGAAAGTGCTGGGGAAGGAACACCTCAGACACCTCACTGCTGTCAGAAAAAGGGTCTGGGTTGTCCCTGGAGGTGTTTCAGTACCTTTGCCAGGTATTGAACAGAACACAGAGTGTGTGAGGTCCTTGCACCTCTCCTGACAGCTCCCAGCAGGTACAGCACAGGTTGTCTGCTGTGATTCTTCATCTCCTGCCTCACCGGAGCACTGGGTCATCCCAAAGGTCTTGTCTGCTGTGAATGGCTCTTCCTTATTTCAGTTTTACCTCTTACCCATTTCAGTTGTTTTGGCAGGGCACAATATGCAGCAAAACAATTCAGATTTCAGTAAAAAAAATAAG
The DNA here is from genome assembly GCF_000695815.1 of Acanthisitta chloris. NCBI lineage: Eukaryota > Metazoa > Chordata > Aves > Passeriformes > Acanthisittidae > Acanthisitta > Acanthisitta chloris. The sequence goes on along the minus strand of NW_008678257.1, from coordinate 6,085 downwards.
AATTTCCAAGTGGGAATGAATTTTAGGCTCTAAGTAAGAACACACATCAGTGAAGTGATAAAACAGGCAGCAAACTTGGACAAGACACTCATCTTTTTAGAAGTCAAAGTATTGTACCACTCCAAGGTCTCCTGGTGTGCATGAGGCTTCCCAGGCCTTGGCTCTCTCCGCTGGCACATGTGAAAGGATCCTGTGTTGGGATTTTATTTTCCTTAGCTGACTGCCTTCCAGCTGACCTGGGCTGAGATGGGAAGGTTTTGTTGTGCACACTCTTTTCTACAAGTGTCTTAATTGTCCCAGTTCTATGTAGTTCTAAACCCCAAGTGTTGGCAATGTTTGGCATTGAGGGGATGAGAACAGTTGCATAAGGAATCCATTAGGAATCCATCAGACAAACACAAGATTATGTACTTTGGGACACTATAAACTAATGCTTTATTTTTCCACCTTTTTTTTCTCCCCAGGTGTAAAGGGAACACCTGGCTCTGAGCTCCCTGAAGGCTGAAGGTAAGGAGGTGTAAACAACTGTTTCTTCCCTCTTAGAGAATGAAGGGACACTAATACCTTAAAGCTTGTTGAGTCCTTTTTATTAGTCAAGAAAACTGGAAAATGAGGTTAGAACAGCAAAATTTTTTGATCTGTTAATTGCTAAAGATTATAAAAAAGCAGATCTGATTGAAGGTGTGCTTGGTATTTCACACTGTTGAGCAGAGAATTGATGAGATGTTTAAGGAACACCCTGAAAATCACACAGGTAATGCTGATAGAGTGAGGCAGGAAACATTGCACAGCTGCTAGGAATGACAGTGCAGGCTCTGTCTTACGTAACAGAATCTTAGGACAAAGCCAAACTTTTTATCCCTTCATACAAAAGAATAAAGTTATTTATCCACTTTGGCCTGGAGCCATCAGATCCTTTGCCTCATATCTTCTCTTCAACTTCCTTAACGTGGGATGCAATGACTTTTCCATCTACCACTTCTTCCACAATTGTCTTGATCTTCCTAGTTTTGGTTGGATCTAAAGATCATAAACAAACAAAAACCTCTGTATGTTAAAGATGATAAACACAAACAAGGTGTGACCAGTTACCTCCTTTTCCTGTGTCTGTGGCTCTGGTTATCATAGAATCATAGAATCATAGAATTCAGGGGTTGGAATGGACCTTACAGATCATCCAGCCCCAACCCCTGCCCTGGGCAGGGACATCTCCTCACTAGATCAGGTTGCTCAAGGCTCATCCAGCCTGGATTGAACACCACCAGGGTCAGGGCAGCCACCACGTCCCTGGGCAACCTGTGCCAGTGTCTCACCACCCTTAAGAGTAACAAACTTTTGTCTCATATCTAACCTAAGCTTCCCCTCCATCAATTTGAACCCATTATCCCCTGTCCTATCACTGCAGTTCCTAACACAGAGTCCCTCTCCAGCTCCTTGTAGGCCCTTCAGATATTGGAAAGTTGCTCTGAGGTCTCCACACAACCTTCTCTTCTCCAGGCTGAACAGCCCCAACTCCCTCAGCCTGTCCTCACAGGAGGACATAATGACCTCCAGGGTGTAGTTAAACAGAATAACATGTGTTGTCCAATTTATAAGAAGGACTTTGGGAACAAAATCCTATTCAATCAAGTTCTACTTACCCTGAGAAGAATCCAGTGACTGTGTTTGAGATTTGGACCCTGTCAGGGATGAGCTTTCAAATGTGACTGCCTGTCCTGCACCCCTGAAAGCGAACCAGAGACATATGTGATTGCAGGAATTTCGATGGGATTGGGACAATCTCCCTTTTCCTGGTGCCACTGATAGATTATCTAAACACTGAGCAGAGTGGGTCATTCTCCTCAGTCAGTGCATCTGTGTTATTTCAAGTCTATGTGCCTTTTTCTCCTCTGGAGAATGTTCTGCTTGGTTTTACCTCTCTTTTTTTTTTTTTCCTGGAAAGGATTTTGCTACAGCAAATAAACCCAAGGAGAGACTTTGTGTCAGTTCCTTACATGAACTCTCCATCCAGCAGACGCCTGTAGGTCTCAATCTCCATTTCCAGGCGACTCTTGATGTCCAGAAGCTGCTGATATTCTGCGTTCTGGCGCTCCATGTCAGCCCTGACCTGGAACAGCTGCGACTCCAAGTTCCCGATCTGCAGCTGGATCTGTGACAGCTGAGCACAGTAACCACCTTCTGTTTCTGCTAGGGTGTCCTCCAGGGATTTTTTCTGTGTGAGGATAATAAATAATTTCTGATTAAGGAAGAGAAATTTCTTTACAAAGGCAAAACCAGCTGAAGCAGTTGAAGGGAGTGAGTAGAGCCTCATTACTCAGAGCGTTTTATTTTCTCCTGGAAATACCAGTTTGAACACTGGTCCTTGTCGCTTCCCTGAGTGTGAACATAAAGCTCAGCTGCTTTGTGATATGCTCCTTGCAATTCCGTTGGATGTGTTAAGGCTATTTAGGACCTAAACAGGATTTAACAAGAAATAAATCTTAAATCCTGTGGAATAGTAGAAGACCTAACAGGGCTTTTGAAGGTGCTGGCTTGGCTGTGAGCAGTCAGCAGCTCCCAGGACATACCATGGCGAGCTGGGACTGCAGCTCTATCTCCAGACTCTGCAGAGTCCGTTTTAAATCCGTGATCTCGCTCTTTCCTGACTGGAGCTGCTCCGTGTTGGTGGAGATTTCCCTTTTCAGCTCCCCACTCTGAAAGGACAAGGAGGAATAGGGTGTCAGTTTACTGTCCCAAGTCCTGAGCTCATTTACCCCTGCTTTTGCTGTCCCTGGGTGTTACCTTCTCGTTGAACCATGCTTCGGCCTCTTTGCGGTTCTGCTCGGCAATGACCTCGTACTGTCCTCTCATGTCATTCAGAACCTTGGTCAGGTCAGTCCCTGGGGCAGCATCCATTTCCACACTGACCTGGCCAAACTCACTGCTTTGGATGCCCTGGAGCTCCTGGAGAGATTGGAAATACAGAACAGGTTCTGTTAATGAAAGGCAAAATAGTTCTACCAATAATATAAGTACAGAAACATGCACGATACAAATTCTGTTTCAACAAGAATTACTAGCATATTCCCTTCACTCTTTCACTTAGGAAACTCCAAAAAAACCCAGCAAACAAAGCAGATAATGAACCAAAGAACTCCCACTGGCTTAACCGAGGGAATCATTTGATGTTTCACAATTCCACCTGCCTTGTTATGGACTCACAAAAGGGAAAAAAAGGTACCTCTTCATGATTCTTCTTGAGATAAGCCAGTTCTTCATTCAGGCTTTCAATCTGCAGCTCCAGGTCAGCTCTGGTCAGGGTCAGCTCGTCCAGGACTCTGCGCAGGCCGTTGATGTCAGCCTCCACGCTCTGCCGAAGAGCCACTTCGTTCTCATATCTGTGCCAAGGGAATTAAAACTTGTTTCTTACACAGAAGAGCCACTTCGTTCTCATATCTGTGTCAAAGGAATTAAATCTTGTTTCTTACACGGCTCATGAGGGCAAATGCAAACTGTTACTGTGTCTTCTGTGGCTTTTAATAGGAATCTTAACACTTATAATTATTGTTCAATAATTATGTTGCAAGTGTTCTACAAGGAAAGAGATTTTTAAATGCAAAAGAGTTTCTTCCTTCAAATGTTAGTAAGGGTTTTTGTAGCACTGAGATTTGCTCACTTCAGTCTGAAGTCGTCAGCAGCCAATCTGGCATTGTCGACCTGCAGGATGATCCTGGCATTGTCGATGGTTGCGTTAATGATCTGCAATACAAACAGTGCTCAGAGAAGGATTTTACAACCCAAAGGCTTCACAGCTCTGCAGTGGATCTGCAAGAGTTTGTAGGACTTGGTTCCATCATTGCCTTCTCCTTCCTTCAGCTCAGCCAAGTCACACTGTGTGACACAGCGACAGAACTGCTGTTAGCATGAGGGAGAAGCTCAGCACATGTCAGCAGTGCAAGGTGACAGAGCTCACCCCAAGTGTCCGTTCTGAAGGACAAATTTACTCTTGGCTTCTGAAAGAAACTTGTTATTTTAATCTAAAATGCTATTAGGTGAATTACAAACATAAAGCTACATTGAGCACATTGCTTTGCTACCTTGTTCCGAAGATCTTCGATAAGAGGATAGAACTTGCTGTAGTCGTTCCCAGATCCAGGGCTGCCAGTGCCAGGGCCACTTTTCTCGTACCACTCACGGATTTTGCGCTCCAGCTCAGTGTTGGCATCCTCCAGGGACCTCACTTTGTCCAGATACGCAGCCAGACGGTCGTTGAGGTTCTGCATGGTTTCCTTTTTTGAGCCAGAAAGAAGACCTCCATCCCCAGCACCTGCAGGGCCAAAGCCACCTCCAAACCCAGACCCCGAGCCACCTCCAAAGCCACTTCCAAAACCAGCGCCTGAACTGCTGCCAAAGCCACTTCCCAAACCTCCCCCAAACCCACTGCCCAAGCTGCTTCCATAGCCACCACCCAAACCACCTCCAAACCCTCCACCAAAGCCACTGCTCAAGCCGCTCCCAAATCCTGTGCCCGAGCTGCTCCCAAAGCCCCCACTGAAGGCAGAGCCTGAACCCAGTAGAGAAACAGCACCAAAACCTCCCCCAGAGCCACCGCCAAACCCAAGGCCACTGCCACCAAAGCCTCCTGCGCCACTAGAACTGGACATCCTCATCGATCCCCCCCCAAATCCGCTGCGAGAGGAGAAGGGCCGGGAGCCTCCGCTGGTGCGCACGGACAGGGCCATGGTGCTGGAGGGTGGACACGACAGAGAGCAGGGTCAGCCTTATAGAGGGATGGCAGTGGGTGTTCCAGGAGGAGTCCCCACCTCCCAGGGAGAGCCTTCCTTCCCTCTCTCCCTCCAGTGTGAACAAAGGGAGTCAGTTTAATGTGTCCTGACCAACCACAGTGGCATGTGCCAGCAGAAATTGCCAAGGGGAGTGGAAATCTGCTGCCCTCCAGGTATTTGTATGAGGGGAAATGGGTAGGGTGGAGCTGAGGCATCACGATCATCGTGTTTTGTCATGTGCAACGGAGCACAAAGAGTTGGCATTTAAATCCCTCCGAAGTAATTGTTTTGTCGTTGCATATTCAGGGTTTCCTGGGTTGGGGCTGTTAGTGCAGGAGTTTGCTTAGGTCAGCAGAGTGGTCCCTTTGATTTCCTGATTCCCAGGAATGTCTTTCTTCTCATAATGCTTTTCTGGCTGGAGCCTCTGCCGGATTAGCACTCCTGGATGCTTGATAAGAGCAAGGCAGGTGATCATCAGGTGTGCAAGGGCACATGGACGTTCAGTGAGCTGCAGGGAGATCATGGACATGGAAACATAAATAGATTTGATTACACCCAAAGGGATTTGGAACTGGGTTTTCTGCCCTAACCCTTTTGTCACTGAAATCCCTCGGTGTGACATGCATATAGCATATAACACATAGCCTAGAACAACAGCTTGGACTTTGAGAACTGACCATTGTTTCTGCTAAACATTTTGCTGTTACCTCAAAACAAGGAATCTCATTTCTGTATTTTGTGCTTTTTATAATACAAATCTAAACCCCAAACGTGGCTCTTCTGGGGGCAGGTTTGGGCATGGGAACCCTCCCAAACTGGTGTGTTTCTCTTCTGAAGTTATTTTAGTAAAGGGAAATTCATTTTTCCTTTGTCCTGGCTTAATTATATAATTGGATTTGTCAACTGAAATGTGTTAATTTGTGATTTCCCTGCACCCAGGAGCATGGGTGCTCTTGGGGGCAGAAAGGAGTGGAAGATCAAAGGGGTAAGCAAAGCATTTATGTGGAAAGGAGCTGATATCCTGTATCAGTGACTCAGGGCAGGGAGAGCAGAGGATTAGTTTTTTGGCAGCTGTTTAGGTACAGTAAATGACACTGGACAGGTGAGGTTCAAAGGGAAGAGCTTTTTGTGTTTATGTTCTCAAGAGGAAAATGTAAACCCCTGGGACTGAGGATCCAGGTGTGGCACAGGAGCGTCCCAGGGACAGGGAACATTCCTGGTGCAGGAGGTTTGACAGGGATGGGGGTTGTTCAGAGAGATTCTGACTGATCAAAGAGCTTTGGCTTGCTGCAGTCAAAAAATCATAGAATTTAAGGCTTGGA
>NW_008678256.1:29809-36420 GCF_000695815.1 Acanthisitta chloris | reverse complement strand
ATGGGCGGGGCGCGGGAAGGGCAGGAGGGCGCGGGCACTTCCGCATAGCAACGGGCGTGAGGCGTTGCTAGGGGCGCGCGGGGATGGAGGGTGAGGAGCTCCCGGCAGGGATCGGCCCTGGGAGTCCGCCGCCCTGGGAGAGGCGGTGGAAAAGTGTCAGGGAAAAGGGGAGTTGAGGGGAAACCGTCTGTGTGCTGATCCGGAGTAAAGAGGGAGGTTTCCCTTAGAAATCGGCGCCTGGTGCAACTGCTGGGAATGGGAGAGAGGAGGGGATGGTTTAGCCTGGAGAAGAGGAGGCTCAGGGGAGACCTTATCATCCTCTGCAACTCCCTGACAGGAGGTTGGACTCAGGTTGGTCTCTTCTCCCAGGCAACCAGCAGCAGGACAAGAGGGCACAGACTCAAGCTCTGCCAGGGGAGGGTTAGGTTGGATATTAGGAAGAGATTTTTCACAGAGAGAGTGATCAGACATTGGGATGTGCTGCCCAGGGAGGTGGTGGATTCACCATCTCTGGAGGTTTTTAGGGTGAGACTGGATGTGGCACTTAGTGCCATGGTCTAGTGACCACGGTAGGGTTGGACTTGATGATCTTGGAGGTCTTTTCCAACCAGGTTGATTCCATGATTCTATGATTCTAAGCCTTTGTGGAAGGGGATGGAGGGAGAGGGCAGTGCTGTGGAAGTCAAGGATGTGGGATTCTGCAGCCTGAAGTGGTGCAGAACAGAACGAACGTGGGCAGTGCTCAGCCTGGGGCCGCTGTTCTGGGGGCTCTTCTGCCTTAAATGTTTGTGTTTCTTCCCCAATGCACACTCAGAGTCACAGAATCATGGAATATCCTGAGCTGGAAGGACCCACAAGGATCAGAGTCCAACTCCTGTCCCTGCACAGGGCTCCCCAACATCCCACCATGTGCCTGAGGGTGTTGTTCACTGCCAAGACTTCAGGGACATTTACTCTTTGGCTCCTTAAAACAGTTCCTCCTGGAGCTGAGGCTTTATTGACGTTGATCTATTCCCACTTACACATTTCCAACCACTTTTTTGAGGGGTGTGGGTAAAGTTGAATGCAAACCAGACTATGAAGTCACGGGCAGAACACTCACTTTCTACTCATTTAAACATGAGATGATTTAATGGTTTGGACTTGGCGATCTCAGAGGCTTTTCCCAACCTTTATGATCCTATGAATGCCTTTTCAACCTTTGGAACAAAAGCTACATTTGACAGATTTGCCCTCATTGCCACCCAGAATAAAGTAATCATTCAACAGGCTCTTGTATTTATATTTAATTGTCTGCAAAAGGATGTGTTACAATTGAAGGGGGGGAATGACATGTTAATGTATGAATAAACTATGCAGGAGGTTGTGCAAACTTCATTTCTGCCCTACAGGAACAACGAACAAGATCACTTGATTGCATGAGAGATTCCAGAGGCTTTATCATCCCTTCAGCACAGTCTCCACTGAGATTAATCAGTCACAAATGCACATTCCAGCAGAGGACACAAATCATGGCATCTCCTTATGGAGTTAATGAATGACTCACCTCCCTCTCTAGCCCTTCCTCCTCTACAGCCCAAGGAAAATGCTCCATAATCCTAGAGATGATGAATTCAACACTCAGGAGACAAGGCCAAGGGTAAAGTTCCTCTCAACTCCAAAAAGGAGCTGATTTAAGCAGTCCATAAGAGTTTGTGACACTGCATGTAGCTCTCCAACATACAGCACAGCTCGAGAAATGAGTTCCACATGTAGGACAAATAAGCAATGACTTTAAGATAGAGCAAGTGTTACTGAGGGAGGTTGTTCCCACTTATCCTGGGGTTTGTTAGCAGGAAAATATATACATTTCTTTACAGCCTCAAGCCCTGAATTTTGGAGCCATTTGCTTTGTCACTAAGTATTTAATTTGTCTTTCCAGGTCCCTTTTCCAGAGTAGCTTAATGACAGCAAATTCAAGGGAAAGAATCAGATTTACACTTTTCCACTTAAATCCTGATTTTGAAGGATCTCGAGCTTAGCACTAGGTGGAAGCCCAGGACAAGATGTGCTAGGTGTGACCAGAGTGCAGAGGAATGATAGTGCTGGAGACTTATTGCCTGTAATTAATCATGGAACAGGCTAATTAATCTCCATGTAGCTGTTCTGACAGCAGGGCACACATCCCATTTGGTGAAACAGATTGCAGAAGAATCCAGAGGTGATGATCCAGGCAGGACTGCCCTGGAGTTTGGAGGTGTATAAGTGAACAAGAGACAAACCCAAGTGCTTTTAGATGGTGTTGCTGGACTCACTGCTGCTCCTCCAGCTCAGCTGAGGGCTGAGAGCACTGGAGTAACCTGCTGGGGAAACAAATTCCCATGGTTTTGAGTCTCTTGCTCTCTCAGACTCCAGGTTCAATGGCTGTTGACAGCAGGATTGGATTTGGCCACATGGACTCTGAGTGCAGGTGCCCTGAGTGAAAGGCCAGGGCAGGAACAGTCAAGTCTTGAACATGCTCAGGAGCTGCAAAAATAAACTGTACTGACATTTAATAAATAGAGAACAGACAGCAAGCAAGCAAGAGTGAGGAGCCACCACTTTGCCTTCTGTTTGTTATTGGTCAGGCATGTTTATATAAAAAAAGGTACAGATTTGGGATCTATTAGATTGGTTGTTCCATCCAGCCAAGCCAAACCTTTGGGAATTTGGGAGAACCTGGCAGAAGACAGCCTTGAGGCTCAACAACCAGGACACCTCACGGGACAGTGCAGGCTGGGAGATGATCTCTGAGTTTCCCAGTTTCCTTCCTTTTTGTCCCAGTCTTTGTCCAAGCAAGATTCCTTGCTCTGCTGGGTGTCAGTTCACTCGGGGCCGTCACGCTCTCCGTCTGTGCCTGTATCCTTGGGCCTCTGTAGCTGGAAGAACACAAGAAATGCAATGTCAGCTTCATCCACCTGTTCTCCAAGTCTGACTGAGTCAGAGATCTCACCCCTGTGGTCATTTTTGCAATCACTCCAGCCTCTTGCTGAGAAAAAGGCTTCTGCACTGCTACACAGTTTGTGTCAGCTCTTGCTTCATCCTATCAAGAATCCCCTTCATGTCCTGTGACAGTAAGTGGTTTCTGGGCAGCAGCTGGAGGAAATCAGATGTGCTGTGCCCTGGTAACTGACTTTAGGAGTTACCTTGTCCCTGCCACGCTGGAAAGTGAAGAGTAGCCAAGGGTTCAAATGACTTTTAACAGTGCCAGCTCTTCGCTGTGTTCCCACCCCTGTCATCCTGAAGTAGTTCCAGGACTGTCTCCACTGGACACTTTTTCTCCTGCCTGCACTGCACTCCACTAGGAGGAGTCTCACCCCCAAAAATAGGGAAAGGAACCCATTTCAACCAGTTCCTTTGGCGCTGGTGCTGTGATGAACCCCCATGACAAGCCAGATGAGAAGCACAGACCATTCCAGCCTTGAGGGCTCTGCTGTGTTGCACCTCCAGCACCTCAGAGCCCTGCAGGACATCTCCCCTTGGCTGCAGCACCCCAGGATGGCCCTGGCACCCCATCTCACCCGGCTGCATGTGCACCGTGCGGCACAGGCTTTGGCCTGGCTGGCTCCTGTACACAGGCTTGACACACACTTGGTTGGTGGTGCCCGAGGGCAGGTCAGTGAGCAGCACACTGTGCACCTGAGGGGACACACTGAGGAGGGAGGAGGGCCCGGTCTGACGCCGGCACCGCACTCTGTACCCCACCACGTCCCCGTCCGCTGAGTCCCACGAGGCTCTCAGGCTGTTGGGGCCCATGTCTTCAAAGCGAAGGTGCTTCACTTTGGAGCTCTCTGGAGAAAGGAGATCCATGTTACAGTGGGACATTTGTAGAGAGTCATCCTTGCTGCCTCTCTCCCTGCTCCTCCCAAGAAGGGTCAGCCAACCTGGGCTTGGTTGGAGAGATGCAACATCACTCTACATCTCCACGCTGGAGAAGATCAGGCTAATTAATCCTTAAGTTTGTCCTGGTACAAAATACTTTTGTTAGCACCTTTAGGTATTAGTTGTCACCTCTCACACACCCTCAGCTCTGTGATTCTCTGAGTTCCTCACTCTTGAGTCCTGTTATCAGGACTAACTCCCTCTTATCAGGAGCTAGACTTTGCCTCCTGCAATATCTTCACAGGTATTTCTCCAGACCACAAGCTTCTGCTGCTGAAACTTCTACCCCTCTGATGCTAAATCACACAAGACACTGAGGACATAGGAGGGAAAGGCAATTTTCCTTTTTCTTTAGGGAGATTCAGGGAACTCCAGGTCCATTCTGGTTGTGAATTTTACACACCTGTAACATCAGCCATACTGTGAAAGTCATTTCAGTCATACTGAAAGTCATTCCCTTTCAGCCCTTGTATCTGCTGCATTCTAATGGCACATCACAATGTGATATGATATGGACTAGATGAATTTTAAGGTCCATTCCAGCCCTTAAAAATTCTATGATTCTGTGATATGACGCTGCTCATGGGAAGCTGCAGCTTTCCCCCTCTCATCCCACCCCAGTAACTGAATTCACTGAGTTCTCTGCCTTCACCTAGAGGCAGGTGATCCATGCAAAGACACAGGGACAGTGTGTGCCCACACAATTCCCTCTCACAATGTTCTGCTCACTCACCTTCCAGTGTGCATGCTAAAGCTGACAGGGATTTCTCCTTCCCCGACCTGTAGATTGCAGTCACTGTCACCAAGTAGGTGCTGTTGGGGGACAAATTCTCCACCACAGTGCTATTGTGCCTCCCATCCACCTCCAGCACCTTCACTGAGTTCCCTGGCAGTGGTCCATACAGGATCTGATAGCCCATCACACTGTCCAGCATGGGAGCCCAACTCACATGGAAGCTGCGTGGCCCAGACTCTGAGATGAGAACCTGAGCTGGGCTGATTTCCTCTGAAAGCAAGGAAAAAAAGATGTGAATAAGGATGTAATTCAAGGCATAGGAATCTGTCAGAGTGTAATTGACCTGCACCATATTTGGCTTGCAGGAGATGGAAGAAAAACCAATCCAGCAAGTGGATGTTGATAGTCATCCAAGACAGTACAACCCAAGCTCAGCCCTGAGACTGTGCAGCATAGAGTGGGCAAAACTACTCAGCCAGAACTGTTCTTGCATGGAGAAAATTAACCTCAGACACAAATTCATCAGCTCTGCTCAGGTTTCAGTGTGCCACCTTTTGCATGCTGCTATCCAGCACAGACATGAGTTATTCTGCTGGCCCAAGCCTGCACAGAGAGGATGTTTTCTGCTTCGAGTGCTCTCCCTCTCCTTCCTTCTTAAACAGGGGTTTCCCATCAGTCATGCAGCTGCTTCCAGCACTCTCCTCTCCCCTAGCTGCCCCTCCAGCCTCAGGGAGGAGACAGATCTCCTTATTCCCAGAGCAGCTGCTCCAGCCATGCCCCTTTTACCTGGCAGTGTCGTCACCCTTGTTGTCTGGGGAGGGAAGTAGTGGACATTGGATTCAGGAATGAGCACCACCTCGTAAGTGGTTTCTGGTGCAAGGTTGCTTAGCACAAGGCTAGTGTGAGCCCCAGACACCTGGTTTGTCCTCTTCCTTGCTGGATCATCTGTTGGGACATATTCCAGGGTGTAGTAGCCAGTTTCTTGGGACAGGAGTTTCGGCCACATCAGTTGGAAGCTGCTTGAGGTGATATCTACTGCATGGAGCCGATTGGCTTGGATAACACCTGGAGGAGAAACAGGAGCAATAAATCACTGTTGGCATCAACACACAGCAGACATGGAATGCCTGAAACTCCAGCCCTTCTGGATGGGGGATGGAGCTGACAGCAACACTGGCTCAGGTCACTGAGGTGTAGCTCATCCCAAGCTCCCTGTGGAAATCACCTACCAATGGCACCAAACCTCTAAAATCTCTCCTGTTTGTGAAGTGTGAAGAAACACATTTCTCCCTGCTCTCTGCTGGTGCCCAGTGGCCAGGAAAAAGGGGCAGCCCCTGGGGAGTGCCCAGCCCTCACTGAGCCAGCTGCATTCATCCCAGCTGAAGTCACTCCCTGCAGGGTTTCACAGAGCTCTCTTGTTCGGTGACATTCAACATTCAGAGCCCTCTTGTGCCACCTCACCTCTCCCTGCCCCTGCACAGAGCCTTCCCTTCAGGCCTGGGGTTACCTTTGAGTTGTAGCCCCCAAATGCCAGGCACAAATACCTCTTCTGACGCTGGCAGCTCCCCCAGCTTCCTCTGCCACTTGACCCTTCTGCCACGTGTGCCCTGCCAAGCCCATCCTGGGCAGAATTCCACTGCACTCTGATCATCCAGAGGGGCAGAAACACACAGCACTTTGTTTCTAGCTCCGGGGAAGTGACATAGGAAGACATAAAGATGCTTTTTTTTATTATTAAAAAGGACTTTTAAAAGCACCTGAGCCCAGAAGAAGTACATTTGCTCCGCACAGCATCACTCCTGAAATGTTATGATAGAACCTTCCAGATTAAGCTTAAATACCTGACAGATTGCTGTAGGTAGTTCTCTCCAACTCCCCATTACACAGAGGTAAAGAGATGCACAAAAGTCTGCCCAGCCCTACAAGATGTGGTCACTTTGCACTCTCAGACTTGTCCTTTAACTGGGAGAGGATC
>NW_008678256.1:19384-29776 GCF_000695815.1 Acanthisitta chloris | reverse complement strand
AATAAACCAGCCTCAATTTTTCCTCTGAGCTGTTCTTTGGCTGTCCCAGGCAGGCAGGAACACTTCCCTGCTCTGTGCCCTGCCTGCTCCTATCCACACACTGCCAGCCAGCAGCACTCCACCCACTCTGAGCCTGGGGGAGCAGAGAGTGGGAGGCAGGACCAGTGGTCCTGGGGCACTGCACCCTTCTGTGAGCCTCACAAACACCAGTGGCCAAGCCACGAAGGAACAGGGAGCAGAGGAAAGTGCCAAAAAGTCCTGCCAAAAGCTCAGGGAGTGGAAATAAGCGAGCTTGGAGGCAGAGCCCAGGGACACTGTGAATAAACTGAGCATGGTATAGTGACAGGGTGAAGGAAACCCACAGCAAACAGCTCTGCCCCTTGTTGTCAGGTCACAGATGCCTTGAGTGTGTAAAGAGGGCAATAAACCCGAGAAAATAGATGCCCATGGTGTTATTCCTAGCAACTCCTTGTTCCTAGAGGGAATCAGTTAATCTCCTGTGTTAGCCCCAGGCAGTGTCTAGCAACACTCAGAGACAGATTGTGACACACTTTCCTTCCTCCTCCTGCTGACTTGAAACACCATTGTGCAGCCCAAGTTTGCTGACATGCCATGAACTCTGACAAGGTTGGGATCAGACTGGCAGGGATGCTGCTGCTTCCATGATGGGTGTAAGAGATGCAGCAGGTGAAGCTGTTCCAGCCTGGGTACATGTTCCCCTCTCTGAGAAACTGCAGCTGGGATTTGGGACACATCACTTCTGCTTCAAGATTCTATTTCCCTTCTTTGCTATAGATGGGGGAAGGATTCCAATTCTGGGAGGGGGGGGAAACACACTTCTCCATTACCAGGGTGGACATTCAGGGTGTGAGATCAGCCCCTCTGGTCACTTGTTTCTATCTAGTGCCAGGTGAGAACATCAGAGGAGTCTATGCTCAAAGCCTTCTCTGCAGCAGAAGTTAGCCAAGACCTCATTTCAGATCAGAAATGTGCTGCCCTGGGTATCCAGGGAAACTGGCTGATGTGTTGTGCCTGCTGGGCAGGAAAGCTCCTGCAGAACCTGGCTCAGAAGATGGTGCCAAAGGATGGAACAAGTGAGCAATCATCAGCTCAAGAGGCTGAGTGGAGAGCAAGTGGGTGCTAGCACAGAACCTGATGTCACCTCAAAGGAATGTCCTGGTTTCACAAGGTTGGAGGTTCCTTCCCCTGAAGGAGAGCACCAAATGCCTTATGTTGGCTATATATTAATACATAAGATGCAGTGGAAGGAGCCTGAGCTAGAATCCCTTTCCTGCACACTAGGAAAGGCAGAGGCACATACCAAGCTGCTGCATCCTGCTGCATTCTGCAGATTTGTTGTGTCAGATCCATGTGCCAAGGGTAAAAAGAGAGAACACACACATCCATGCACAGTCCCTGACTTGCACCCTTCCACCTAGCACCATTACTGGAACTAAAGAGAGAACACACACATCCATGCACAATCCCTGACTTGCACCCTTCCACCTAACACCATTACTGGAACAATTTCATGTCTAAGGAGTCTCTCTCTGCAGAGATTGAGCTGACCCATGGAAGGTTCTCAACCCACCTGAGGCAGCAGCAGCTTGACAGGGAAAATGGAGATGGAGAATCTATGGAACAGGCAAGAAAGATCCCATTCCTGGAAAGGAGGTGGAAGGAGGAGAGCAACTCTTGACAAAGCTTGTTTGTGCCTCTCAAAAGGCTTCAGTGTTTAACAGTAGCAAGAGATGAAGATAAGATAGCAGTGAAAATGAAACCAGTCTGGACCATTCCAGAGTTGGAAAGGACTCATTTCTGCCTGCCAAGGATCCTGTCAGTTCCTGCTGTCCCAGGGGCCAGAAGGAGGAAAGGTGTTGCCTCCTCCAGGCAGAGAAGAGTGGACATATGTGCCTTTATTAAGGCAAACTCAGGTGATGTTACCAATGTCTGGTATTTCACTCAAAGCACCATCCCCTGGATTCGTGTGGGAATCTCACCTTCCATTAAAATCCCAACCTAGCAGCTTTCAGACCTGGCAGATGCACAGAATGCTGCCCCCAGACACAGCAGAGGAGTTATTACCTTTGCAGATTTTATGATCTTCAAGACAATCTTTTCCTGCAGGAAATGTCTCATTCTGGGATGGTATTTTATCCCATCTGGATCTAGGATGGACTAGAAACCAAGACACAAAGCATTTGGGGCCTGTGCTAGAAGGGATGTTGATCCTGCCCCATGCTCACACAGGAGAGAAGTGAGATTCTGAGGCAGAACTCAGTCCCTGTGTGTGGCTTGTTAAATGGTCGTGGTTGGAAAGAGAAGGAAATTGCTTCATGCAGAGGATTCTGTGGAAAGGGTTACTGGGACACACCAAAGCTCCAACCAACCACACAGCAAGAATCAAAGAAGGAATGAAATCAGGATTTCCAATGGAGAGAGAACCTCCAGAAAATCCATGGAAAGTCTGCAAAGTCCTAGTAACCCTCTCAGCATTCCAAACAAATCCAGAGGCAGCTGAAGGCTGAGGCAAAACCAGCTCTGCAGTCCCACCCCGACAGCATCCGAGGGCTGCAGAGACAACACACAGATTAGCAGGATTTACTCCTCTTGGCTTCCAAACTCCTGTCCCCTGGCCCAGATCATGGCTTTGGGTCTCCTCAGCCCCTTCGTGGATGCTTTAAAAACCTGGAGTGCTGCAAACCCTGATCTGTTGGCTGTTCCCTCTCCCAGCAACCACCACAATCCTGCAAAAAACAGAGGTAGCACTTGGACTGCTGAGGCCAGCAAGTCAGGGCTGGGTTGTTCTTCCAAGGGCTGTGCTAGCCAAGTCAGGCTATGGATCTGCTGGATGTGGAGCACGTTACAACAGGGGATTTATGGAACAAAAACATTCCTTTCTTATAGCCTGAATGTTGACAGCAAGCACCATCCTTAACTGTGCTTTGTGAGAGAGCAGCAGTTGGATATTTCAGCGTGTCCCAGCACTTGAAGGTGTATTTAAGAAGTCAGATCTACCCTAGCTAAGAGTTTGGGGGAGCTGACAGAACCAACTCCTTCCTAGGCACACACATCCCGTTGTGTAGATGCAATGTGTCCCCCACATTTTGTGTCTATCAGCTGGTACAGAGCCAGGCAGTATTTTAGGGAAAATCACCCTGAATATGACCATCAGCTCAAGGGGCTCAGGCACTTTGTCCTCAGAGTCAGCAGCCTCTTACTGAGGTTAAATCATTGCCTGTTTGAGAAGCCTTTGCTTAAAAGCCTGTGCAGGTTGGGGCATTTTCATGCTCTGCTTGGATTGTATGGATGCCTGACCTGTATGACTCATTTCAAAGACTTGTGGGGTTTCAAGGAATTCAGATAATATGCTGTCAGAGCCTCCAGTACCAACAACTCACAAACACAATTTGATCTCACCAACAGCTCTGCAGAAGGAAATCTGTCCAGTTTAGGCATGGGACCTTTCAGAGGGAGCAAAGATACTTATCCCAGCCCTCCCAAAAGCCTTGGTTTATACTTGGACCTGTGGTATTGTGGACAAAACACCTCAGTTAGCTGTGGGTCAGCAGGACCATTGGTTTGGGGGATTCTCCCACTGCTGCAGCAGGACCAGGTGTCAATGCAGAACCAACTCATCTTCAGCCCCGTTGCACACTCCCAGTGCCCACAACCCCACCTCTACCCCCCATACCTAGGATGCCATCTCTCAGCTCCTTGGTGATGATGGGAAGGTCATCCACATCCACAAAGTGCAGGTGCTTGTCTGGAGGTTGACTGGCAGCTGCAGAGAGCTCCATCAGGTTCCACCGCCCGGTGCTGACGATGAAGACTGTAACTCCCATGTCCTTCAGGAGCTGCATGGGTTCAGAGATGTCATCAGTGGAGAAACCATCTGTCACCCAAACCAGCACCTTGGGCACATCTGGCCTGGCACCAGCCTCCCTGCTGAAGAGCTTCTCCTTGGCAAAGGAGAGAGCTTTGCCAGTGTTGGTGTCACCCATGAGCTGCTGCGTGTTCCGGATTGCTTGTTTCAGGCTCCCACCAGAAAGGTGCTGGTTAAAGGGGAACTCCATGGTGGGTGTAGTGCTGATGTGGATGATGCTGGTCTGGACATCTTTGGGGCCAAAGGTGAAAGGTTGCAAAAGGTCCCACATGAATTCCTTGACCCTGGAAAACTCATAGTGGGAGACGCTGGCAGAGCTGTCCAGCAGGAAGAGGAGGTCTCCCTCTGTATTGGAAATAGGGAGCTGGGGACCTGGCAGGGAAGAGAGAGGGAAGAGTGTTAGTGGAATGATGTGAGCCCCAAACCTGCACAGGCACCTGCTAGGAAAGCTTGGCTATCTTGTGCCAAACCTGAGAATTCAGTGGGAGGTGCTGGCTGAGATGGCAGAGGCACCAGGTCCCCTGGAACAGGAGAAATCAGACTCAGCCTTCAGGAAGGGAGAACATGAGTTACTTGGAGGTGACTATTTACAAGAGGCTGCAGTGACTGGACAAGGGGCAATAGCTTCAAACTGACAGACAGGAGTTTTGGATTGGATATTGAGAAGGAATTGTTCCCTGGGAGGTGCTGAGGCAACTGGTGCTTTTCTGTTGCCCAGAGAAGCTGTGGCTGCTCCATCCCTGGGAATGTTCCAGGCCAGGTTAGATGGGGCTTGGAGCAACCTGGGCTGGTGGAAGGTGTCCCTGCCCATGGCAGGGGGAGGAATGAGATGAGCTATAAGGTCCTTCCAACCCAAACCATTCTGTGACCCCGTGATTCCCTGACTAAGCTGGAGGTGCCAGGAGGAGGCAGGAGACCTGCAAATCTGCCTGGATCACAGCCCATCCCATGTGACACAGCTCAGCCTGTGCCACACACATCCCCAGTGATCTGGTGTTCAGAGCTCAGCAGAAAATCAGGTTGAAGTCCTGGAACCTTTTTTTCTTGTGTGCCCACAGCAACTGCAATTTCACCTCCACATCACACAGCAGAGCTAAACTGTGACCTACAGGTCCCTGACACTGGTTCCCAGAGCTCCCTGTCTCCTAGTGGCATTCCAGCAGGGCTTTGTTTAGTGCTTGTGGCTGCATGAAGCAAGGCAAACACAGGTAGTCATGGCTCTGTGCTGGGAGAAGTACAAGCCACAGACTTGGCTGGGAAGACACAGGGAATGATCCTGGCAACACTGTTCCTCCCCTCTGCTCCTCACTGGTTTGAGAAGTGTCACTTGCTTCCCAAATGCTGCAACAAACAGCTGGGAAAGCTTCTGGCCCTGGCAGAGCAAGGATCAATGGCCAAAGGACATTACTCACAGGCAGTAAACAACAAGGTCATATGCACGAGCACTAGGAGGGGAATTTGGAGTTCACCACAAGGGAGCAGATGCAAACAGAATCCACTGCTGCCACAACTCTCTGCCTGAGGGAACACCTGGGTGCAAACCAGTGTGGAACACCTGCTCCAAAGAGAAGGACATCAAAAGAAACTCAAGAGCCATGTGTTCTTGGCTGTACCCTGCAGCTCTGGGGCACTGGGAGATCTGGACCTAATGTTGCCATCATCTAAACACTGGTTTTCCTCATCAGACATAGCTGGGAATAGCTGTGTTAATTAGGAAGAGCCACAGCCTGACACCACAGAGGTTTCCCTGGAGGGCACAAAGCAGTGGTTAACAGCAACTGGTTACCAGAACCCACACTGGTGGGCAGGTGTGTATTTTGGAGCTCGAGGGACTGTCAGTGGGTGGAGAAGGCTAATCCTCTGTGCAGACAAATGCCATCACAGTTAACACTCTGCAAAGAAGGAAACCAGTTCAGCTTTTGTCAGCAGAAAGAATCCAAACCCAATGGATTCACTGGATCTCTCTGCATCAGGAGTGTGGCAAGACACATGACGTGACTGAACGCTCCTTCCCCAGGTCTAAGCTTTCAATTCCCTCATCTTTCCTGCTGCTCCTTGTCCTCCATCCAACACAAACATGCCAGCTGTGCCAGAGGTGGGGCTGCTGGGGCTCTGGGCCCAGTCAATCCATGCCTTACGCAAGCAGCTGCTGTTTTCAAGCAGTTTCCTTGTGTTGGACCCAAAGATGAGTGGCTGGATGGCAACAGGCCAGCTCAGCAGTTCTCACTTCCAGTGGGATTCAGAGGGAAGTGGCATCCATGAGCATTTCCCTGCCTCCCAAGCTGTCTGATTTTTGGAAGAACTCTGCAGACCTCCTATTGCTGCTGTTCCTGTCTCTGGGTGAGTCTAGGGAATGGCAGAGAACACCTGGCAGGATCCTCCCTACTCTCACACCTCGATAGATGCAGATCAGTCATGCAAAGAAAGGGTCACTGAGAGCAAAATGTCACTATGGAGACACAGTGCTGCCTCTTGGCTTTTCCAGGAGACAAACAGCTGGCCAGACTTGTGATGCTGCTGGGAGACATCCGCTCTGAGAGCTCCCCGAGCTCTCAGCTGGGACCTGAACACTTGCCACACTCCTGATTTACATGGGGCTTGGACCTTGGAGAGCATCATAACAGCCAAAAGAGATCATGTCCTGTCTTGGTTAACTATGTTTGACATTCCACATTTGTTTTCCTGTCTCACTGTTTGGCCACGCAGGGGAAAAAAAGTTCTCCTAGGAGTGGAGGAAGGTTTGGAGGCTGAGGAATACAAACTGTGCTGCCCTGTGGCCCCTTTGGATCACAGTGAGAGGCAGGAGGAGAAAGACACTGCCTCTCCTGGACAGAAAGGTGTGCACTGAGCCATCCAGGAGGGATTTTACACTGCAGTCCACATCAGAGCAACCTGTGCCATGGGACAAGGGCAGATCACCTGCTTAAATAAGGAGCTGAGCCCCACCAGGCAAAATATACTCATGTGACTAAAGCCCAAATTGCCTGTGCAGGTTCCAGCTGGTCTGTGCCACAGATTGCAGGCTGAGGGTGGAGAAATGGCCCTTCAGACACATGCCAGCAGCAGGAAGGAAGCTGTGCTGCCATCTCTTAGGGTCTCTGCAGGAGTTTCAGGAGCTGGAAGCATGGAGCAATGCAGGTACTGCAGGTGCTTCAGAGATCAGTAAGGGCTCCTTGCAAAGTGTGTCTGGATGGTGTCTTTGCTCTTCACTCTCTGCACCCACAAGGACAGCAACATCCCCATCATTTTCTGCTGGTGCTAACCCGGAGGAACCAGGTAATCACACCTAAATTCATGTATCACAGCCCAAGGTATAAAATGCTTATACTGATGCAACAGAGATCTGAATCTGGACCCAAAGAGGAAAGTGGAGGAACAGGTCATGCAATGCTCTGCCTTGACTTTGTGCCTTGGTGCACTAAGTCAATCCCCAGTGCTCTGAACAAACTAATCCATCCTGAGCACACAGAAGCACCACTGACCACACAGTACCTTCCTCCCTTTGTCCCCTGCAGCTGAGAACGAAGCCACAATCATCCACAACCAGTCAGGTCCCTAGGGAACAGTTAAGGACATGCATCCTGACATCTCAAACAGTTCCTCTGGGTGTGTGACCATGGCACAGCACTACAGAACCTCTGGACAAGCACCAGCCCATGCCCAGCAGCCCTGCCAGGCTGGCAGTTTGCTCAGGGCAGCTTTAGGGAAGAGCTGAGGAGGCTCCACACCAAAGCTGCTGGGATTACACCTCACCAACCAGCAGGGTCATTTCCTCTCAGGCTGCTTGGCAGTTGTGCAGCCAAAGTCAGCACACACCTTTGCCTCTGGAGCAAGGCACAATCCCTCTGGAATGCCATGGCTTGCTCTGCCACATACCCTGAAGAGCTGAGCATTGTTTTAGCCTGGGCTGGGAAACCACCACATGCACTCCCAGGGCAGCAGAATGGCATAACAATAGCAATAAGTGCTGCCTGGGTGGACTTTGAGCACTGTGACAATGCCAGAGGCAGCAGCACCATTCCTGAACCAGCCTGGGACACTGGGGGACAGGATCCAGCACCCTGTAAAGGGATCTGAGCCACAGGCACAGTCTGCTCTGTGTCCCAGAGGCAGAATCAGACCCCAACAGTCCAAGCTGCTGTCTGAGGATCTCTAATCCAGACAGACAAGAGCTTCACTTCTCCTTTCCCACTGGATTGCACTTCCCAGGTGCAGGGAAACCAGATGCAGTAACCCTGCAGCTACAAAACCTTGTGAACACACAGCAGGACACAGGTAACTGCATCAGCTCTGCCATCCCAGCGTGGGAAAAATGACCAGGAACGAGATATTCTTCTCCTCTACATCCCTTTCCTCACTGTCAGTTCTGTAAGACTGACCCACATTCATGTTCCATGAGCAGTATCCAAGAAAAAGCACATTAAATAGGAACTCTGCTGGTTGAATTACAGACATTAGCAAAAGAACAAGGCAGGTATAGTGTTAACCACAGGTTTTACTTGTCTTAATACTTGTCCCTCCGTACACAGGTAACAGGGAGGAGTTTTTTCCATAGTATCACACTAAACCCTGCAAGTTTCTGAAACAGTTTCCTTTTCCCTGCTGGAAACAAACAAGACAAAATTGCTTTCTAATAGGCAGTTTTAGACAGGTTTGTTTGTTTTGTCCTTGTGCCAGCAAAGTAACCTATATACAAATATATCTATAGCAATATAACCTCAGCTTTTATTCTGAAAAGGTTTTAGGAGAAGCTCTGAGGAACAGGAGGCATGAAAGAAGGGAAAGAAGCATGGGAATGCCTTGCCCTTTCAGGCACTCACCTGGCTCAGGTGTGTCCTGTCCCACAGCAAACCACAGCCACAGACCAAGGGAAAGCACTGCCTTGGCCAACATAGCAAAGTCTGGTCCTGGGCAAACTACCTTAAATCCAACAGCTCAGCTCTGTGAAGGCAGATGAAAAGCTTAAGATCAGTCATATTCCGTGCACAGATCCACCAGATCCCAGGGTGCTCATGCCTTGAGATCCAGCTGCTCCTTCCCCTGTGTGTGTTGCTGGGCTGTGGTGGAAGCTCCGACTCCTGGAGGCAATTCTCCTTCCTCCCCCCCCACTCCTTTTAAAGCCATAAATCCATCTTGACAGGAATAGCTGGAGGAGAGGCACACACAGCACACCCCTGCTGCTCTTCCTTGCCCGACTTAAGCTTGCCCCAGGAGCAGGGATTCAGTTGCAATCAGTCTGTGTGCAGCTGGGCTGGGCTGAAAAACATATCCCTATGGATAAAACTTCGGCCCTGCGAGGCGCTGGCGGCAGGCCAGAGACCAGGGGGGGAAAGAAAAGGAAAGCTCGGAGAAATCCAAAGCTGCTCTGCTCTGGAATGAGCTAGGAGAAGGAAAAAAACACGTATAGAAGGGAAAGAAAAAGTAGAAAGCCTGGGGAGTTGCCCTGCCCTGGGAATATTGGCTAATCTTCAGGGAGGAGGCGCAGAACATTCCGCAGGTCCCAGTGCTGCCCAGTGTGTCCCTGCCCTGCTGCCCCAGGGACTGGGGGGACACACTGGGGCTGCTGTGCCCTGGGCAGGAGCTGCTGCAGCCACACAGCCAGGCAGAGGCTGCAGGGTGGGAGTATTTGGGAAAGGGCATGAAGCAATAGTGGGAATGCAGCTGGAGCAGGCAGCAGCCTGCTGTGTGCCCACGGGTCCCTCCTTGTGGCATTAAACACTCCTCAAGTCTGGGATGCTGAGCCAAAAGGGACTCACATGCCTAAAGATCAACCTGTGACCAGCATCTTACTGGATGGAGGGCAGAGAGAACTGCCAAAAATCCCAGTTCAGCCTCTTGATCCCCTGTATGCAGGAGATTTGTGCCAGAGCAGAAACAAACCAAGCCTACTCTCCCTTCTCCTGGCTGTCCATGCATCTGCATTTGGCTCCTACTCATCAGGTAGAGGTGACAACATCCCCTTTCCCTTTTGCACTGTGGGTTTTTGCATGTTGGACTTTTTGCATGTTGGATTTTTAGGGTTAGACTCGATCTTTGAGGTCTCTTTCAACCTGGTTGATTCTATGATTCTATGTGTTACTTCTGGACAGATCCAAGATGTTACTAGTAGAGGGGAAAGGTGGAAAGTGACACTCAGTTATGAAGAGCCTCATTAATCCTCATCTTAACATGAGGAGTGACCAACAGGACAGGCTGAAAGGCAGCAGAGGAGGAATGTTAAAGAGTCTGTGGGATTTCTAACTGATCTGCTCCTTTCCCATCCTCCTTCTGCCCCATCACCAATGACCTGTTCTGAGAAAATGGGCTAGAAATGCCCTGGCTCTGGTTCCCAGGGCTCCCAGTTGCACATCCAGAGCTCCTAGTCTAGGCTTGGTGGGTATATGGAGCAGATTTCCTCCCATTACTCACTTCCCAAGGAAGTGTTGCTCATCTTAGAATAATTCCCTTTCTTGCCACTTTATCACTGTGAATGCCATTCAGCCTCACACCCTGCAGCCTGCAGGGAT
>NW_008678256.1:17282-19345 GCF_000695815.1 Acanthisitta chloris | reverse complement strand
CTAAGTGGAAGCAGGAAAAAAGCAGCCTGGAAAATAATTAGATCTTACACAGTTTTGGGTTATTTTTAAACTTTACAGTAACTGGCAAATCCTGTTTCCAGTAAGACTGTGGTGCCTGTGCATGCTGATCCTTTCCTGGATGCATCCTGCACTCTGAAGCCAAAGGGTATCACTCCAGAGAGGAGGATCTGGATGCAGATCCCAGCCCAGGCTCAGCTCCCCATTACTGCTAAGCTCATGTTCTCCACCTGCCTTGGCTGAAATTCACTCAGAGTGACCATCTCACTGTGCCAAGCTACAGAAGAAGCTCAGATCAATCAACAACTGTGAGAAGAAAGACAAATCCCCCAAATAAAATCCACCATCATCCAATCAACCCCATTTTGATGGTGACATTGCTGAGCCTCAGGCAGGTACATGTGCATTGTAGAGCACATGTACCCTCAGTGCCCTGTGCCTGCCTGGGAAGGCTTTGGTGTAGTGCAGCAGCTGCTGGGACATTCCAGGGATGTAAACAATACACAAATTCTGAAGAGATGCAATATCCTCTCTGAGACAAATCACTGCAGCTGGAACAAACAGGCTTTTGGGAACACAGCCTTGTTTCAGCTCTGCACAGGGTTTGTTTGGAGGGGCATCTATATATGGCAGGCTGGAAATTCCCCATTTGGAAAGCAGCTTTGCAGCACTGGGATAAGGATGTTGGGAAAAGCTCTCCTTTGTGCTGCCCAGCACAGGTGGGAAGTTACCCCAGGTGTCAGGAATCCAACTGGTCTTGGGCTGCAAGGCCAAAGCTCAGCCAGTCCCTGCTGAGACATCAGCCCAATTCTGACCCAGAGGATGCTGAGAGCAACTGAAATACCAACAGCATTCACAGCCAGCTCCAGGTTTCCCCCCAAACTCATCCAACTGCCCCACTGTGTCCCACTTAACTTCACACAGCCACAGGCTGCATGGCCAGAGGGCAAGAACTGAACTCCCTGACCCCAGAAATGCCAGTCAGGCTCCCAGCAGAGGATCATCAGTCCCTGTGTTGTCACTTCTCCATTAACAGTGTGTCATGTAGACTTCAGCCTCAAGTCAGCTCTTATTTTCATTTGACTTGGGAGACAAACTACAAAAATAGAAGTGTTTACTCTGCATTCACCAGTTTTATGTTTCTCAGAAGCTGATCAGGGTCTAGAGATGACTCCACAGTGAGGTCAGGTCTAGCTGATAGATGATCTCTTTCATCCCAAAGCATCCTAAAGAGTCACACAACACTAGTATTCTTCACAAGCCACTTCTGGGGTGAAGTGCAGCAGCAGCCTAAGCTCTCAGCCCTGAATTCAGGGTACCTCAAGGCCTGAGATTTCATTTTCTCCTTGCTCCTGCCTGGAATTGCTGCAATTCCTTTGACTCTTCGTAACTGCTCACAGCCAGAGCAGCCTACCCCACACAGGTTTGGAGTAGTGAAGGGGTAAACCAGGAGGAACAGCAAAAGACAACAGGGATCTTTGCTCTCTCAGAGGCCTCTGGATGTTTCCTGTTGCCAGGTAGGTCAGAAATAGCCAAGTTCTCCTGCCTTGTCTCTCCTTGTCACTGTAAGGTCTCCCCTGGGTGTGCAGCAGGCTGAGTTAAGAGCTACTGGGTTGTCATGATGCATCCTCCACCCCTCTGCAGAGATGCCAGTGCTGTCCACATGCATCAGCTTCCCTGCCAAGGAAGAGCAGAGAGAGCTCTTTGCCTTACTGCTCCATCCCCAGCTTTCAGCTCAGCCCAGGACGAGGAGACACCACTGCTAGGGGAGGAGGACACAGATGGGCAAAACCAGTTGACTTCTGGAGCCTGAGGCTTCCCCAGAACAGTGTTCTCAATCCCTGCTCACTGCTGCCATAGTTCAGTGGGTAAAGAACTGTCCACAGTGCCAGGAACTGCACAGGAGTGAGGGTACAAACCTGGGGGGACCCTGACAGTCCTCTCCATTGGCTCCTTAGGAGCATTATCTCTTGCCAAAGAATGGAAGACTTGTGTTAAAAGCTCCAGAGCTGCCCAGTCCCATAGAGGACTTTGGGAGGAGTGGC